>NW_027261085.1:145000-242500 GCF_045791955.1 Oncorhynchus clarkii lewisi
GACACCCCCACGTCGTCCCGTCTCTCATGTCATTTTATTCTCAACCATCCCTGCAGTTCAGCATTCCAACACCACTGCTGCTCCCAACTGCTGAGCTATTTATCTATTTCACTCCCTTATCCATCTTCTTGACGTTTATTCCTAGTGGAACGGACAGGGAGGTGTCATTTCATCCTGATAATATTAGCATCGCAGCTTGATTTAAAGAGCGAAGAATCCTATAGAAAACAACCAATGTGGCATCGATATGAGTCAGAAACATGTATTCTAGTGTCATTTTGGTCATGAAGTCAGTCTGGTGTAAAATGGAGTTTGGAACATCTGCGCGTCACACCGGGTAAATGAAGGTTGGGGTGTCCAACAGCTGTGGGGATTGCTCTCGATCCAATAGCATAGACAGTGAGACAGACCTGCCCAGCAGCTCCTACTGTTTACACACGTCGCACATTGTTATACTTGAGAAATACTGCATCAAACACCTTTGATGGATGAAAAATTGTGCATCTAAAACATCCTCGGCCAAAATGTAAAAATGAATTACAGATTTCTGGGGAAGTGAAATGAAGTGAAATGGGCTTCCTACAGTGTCTCATGAGGGACAAACACCATTAACCAAAAGTGGAAATCGGTCAGGAGACACACCTCTGAGACTGAAATCTCATTTTTCTAATCAGTAACAGAAAAAAACATGTGCCAATCGGCGTGTTACCGTTACCCGTTAGTCGGAGCCTGTTAGTCGGGGCCCGTTACCTGTTAGTCGGGGCCCGTTACCAGTTAGTCGGAGCCCGTTACCAGTTAGTCGGAGCCCGTTACCAGTTAGTCGGAGCCCGTTACCCGTTAGTCAGAGCCCGTTACCCGTTAGTCAGAGCCCGTTACCCGTTAGTCGGGGCCCGTTACCTGTTAGTCAGAGCCCGTTACCTGTTAGTCGGAGCCCGTTACCAGTTAGTCGGAGCCCGTTACCAGTTAGTCGGAGCCTGTTAGTCAGAACCCGTTACCTGTTAGTCGGAGCCCGTTACCAGTTAGTCGGAGCCCGTTACCCGTTAGTCGGAGCCCGTTACCTGTTAGTCGGGCCCGTTACCCGTTAGTCGGAGCCTGTTAGTCGCAGCCAGTTACCCGTTAGTCGGAGCCTGTTAGTCGGAGCCCGTTACCCGTTAGTCGGAGCCTGTTAGTCGGAGCCCATTACCTGTTAGTCAGAGCCTGTTACCAGTTAGTCGGAGCCCGTTACCCGTTAGTCGGAGCCTGTTAGTCGGAGCCCATTACCTGTTAGTCAGAGCCCGTTACCCGTTAGTCGGAGCCTGTTAGTCGGGGCCCGTTACCCGTTAGTCGGAGCCCGTTACCAGTTAGTCGGAGCCCGTTAGTCGGAGCCAGTTACCCGTTAGTCGGAGCCCGCGCGCCCGTTACCCATTAGTTGGAGCCAGTTACCCGTTAGTCGGAGCCCGTTAGTCGGAGCACGCGCGCCCGTTACCCGTTAATCTGCATTTCACTGTACTATTTACACCTGCTGTATCCTTTTTTACATCTGGTCGAAAGATGTACACTATATAGGGTGCTATTTGGGATACAGGCTAAAATATTTTATAGGAGCTGTCTTTTAGTCTTTTTTGGTGGGTATTTTTTTCCTTGTCTTTATTCACACACACAAAAAAATCTATCGTAGTCCCGTCGTAGTCCCGTCGTAGT
Source organism: Oncorhynchus clarkii lewisi (assembly GCF_045791955.1). Taxonomy (NCBI): domain Eukaryota; kingdom Metazoa; phylum Chordata; class Actinopteri; order Salmoniformes; family Salmonidae; genus Oncorhynchus; species Oncorhynchus clarkii. The sequence continues at coordinate 146,681 of NW_027261085.1, forward strand.
CCCGTCGTAGTCCCGTCGTAGTCCCGTAATACCATTGACAGCTGTTACAAATAACAATCCTACAGTAGGGAAATGGGAGCTAAAGGTTCATGGTCCCCCAGACTACCTGCCTGAACACCCTGCCTTCTTCACTGTTGCCTAGTGTGGGGTTTACAAGACTACAGGCTGTCAGGAACACATGTCAGACCTGATGGCTGGATCTCTCTCTCTCACGCACACACACACACACACCACACACACTGTGTTTTGGCTGCTGGAGGAGCAGAAGGATAAGGGAGACCCATAGGTAATACATCTTATCCTCCACCGTATACTCCCCTTTACGCACACACACACACACACACACACACACACACTGTGTTTTGGCTGCATGACGGCATCCTGTAAAATGGATGATTTATTTATAGGATGAGTCTTCATGCTCAGGGAATCCTCGGGGATCTTTTATAGGACACAGGAACACATGGTTTATGGATCATACTGTACACAGGCATGGAACTGTGAAAGACAGAGAGACATGGTTTATGGATCATACTGTACACAGGCATGGAACTGTGAAAGACCGAGACAGACATGGTTTATGGGTCATACTGTACACAGGCATGGGAACTGTGAAAGACAGAGACAGAAATGGTTTATGGATCATACTGTACACAGGCATGGGAACTGTGAAAGACAGAGACAGACATGGTTTATGGATCATACTGTACACAGGCATGGGAACTGTGAAAGACAGAGACAGACATGGATCATACTGTACACAGGCATGGGAACTGTGAAAGACCGATACAGACATGGAGACCTTGACTGAAGAGAAGGCCTCTTTTACGGGCTGTTCCCAGGAGGATAGATTAATATATATATATATATATATATATATATATATATATATATATATATATATATATATATATATATATATATATATATATATACGGAACAGCCCGTAATATATATATATTAATATATATATATTAATATTAATATATATAGATTAATATATATAGATCAATATTAATATATATATATATATTAATATATATAGATTAATATATATAGATTAATATATATAGATATATATTAATAGATTAATATATATAGATTAATATATATAGATATATATTAATAGATTAATATATATAGATTAATATATATATATAGATTAATATATATATATATATATATATATATATATATATATATATATTAATATATATATATAGATTAATATATATATATATATATATATATATAGATTAATATATATAGATTAATATGTATATATATATATTAATCTATATATATATATTAATCTATATATATATATTAATCTATATATATATATTAATCTATATATATATATATATATATATATATATATTAATCTATATATATATATATATATATATATATATATATATTAATCTATATATATATATATATTAATCTATATATATATATATATTAATCTATATATATATATATATATATATATATATATTAATCTATATATATATATATACATTAATCTATTTATATATATATATATATATATATATATATATATATAGATTAATATATATATACAGTGCCTTGCGAAAGTATTCAGCCCCCTTGAACTTTGCGACCTTTTACCACATTTCAGGCTTCAAACATAAAGATATAAAACTGTATTTTTTTGTGAAGAATCAACAACAAGTGGGACACAATCATGAAGTGGAACGACATTTATTGGATATTTCAAACTTTTTTAACAAATCAAAAACTGAAAAATTGGGCGTGCAAAATTATTCAGCCCCTTTACTTTCAGTGCAGCAAACTCTCTCCAGAAGTTCAGTGAGGATCTCTGAATGATCCAATGTTGACCTAAATGACTAATGATGATAAATACAATCCACCTGTGTGTAATCAAGTCTCTGTATAAATGCACCTGCACTGTGATAGTCTCAGAGGTCCGTTAAAAGCGCAGAGAGCATCATGAAGAACAAGGAACACACCAGGCAGGTCCGAGATACTGTTGTGAAGAAGTTTAAAGCCGGATTTGGATACAAAAATATTTCCCAAGCTTTAAACATCCCAAGGAGCACTGTGCAAGCGATAATATTGAAATGGAAGGAGTTTCAGACCACTGCAAATCTACCAAGACCTGGCCGTCCCTCTAAACTTTCAGCTCATACAAGGAGAAGACTGATCAGAGATGCAGCCAAGAGGCCCATGATCACTCTGGATGAACTGCAGAGAGCTACAGCTGAGGTGGGAGACTCTGTCCATAGGACAACAATCAGTCGTATATTGCACAAATCTGGCCTTTATGGAAGAGTGGCAAGAAGAAAGCCATTTCTTAAAGATATCCATAAAAAGTGTCGTTTAAAGTTTGCTACAAGCCACCTGGGAGACACACCAAACATGTGGAAGAAGGTGCTCTGGTCAGATGAAACCAAAATTGAACTTTTTGGCAACAATGCAAAACGTTATGTTTGGCGTAAAAGCAACACAGCTGAACACACCATCCCCACTGTCAAACATGGTGGTGGCAGCATCATGGTTTGGGCCTGCTTTTCTTCAGCAGGGACAGGGAAGATGGTTAAAATTGATGGGAAGGTGGATGGAGCCAAATACAGGACCATTCTGGAAGAAAACCTGATGGAGTCTGCAAAAGACCTGAGACTGGGACGGAGATTTGTCTTCCAACAAGACAATGATCCAAAACATAAAGCAAAATCTACAATGGAATGGTTCAAAAATAAACATATCCAGGTGTTAGAATGGCCAAGTCAATGTCCAGACCTGAATCCAATCGAGAATCTGTGGAAAGAACTGAAAACTGCTGTTCACAAATGCTCTCCATCCAACCTCACTGAGCTCGAGCTGTTTTGCAAGGAGGAATGGGAAAAAATGTCAGTCTCTCGATGTGCAAAACTGATAGAGACATACCCCAAGCGACTTACAGCTGTAATCGCAGCAAAAGGTGGCGCTACAAAGTATTAACTTAAGGGGGCTGAATAATTTTGCACGCCCAATTTTTCAGTTTTTGATTTGTTAAAAAAGTTTGAAATATCCAATAAATGTCGTTCCACTTCATGATTGTGTCCCACTTGTTGTTGATTCTTCACAAAAAAATACAGTTTTATATCTTTATGTTTGAAGCCTGAAATGTGGCAAAAGGTCGCAAAGTTCAAGGGGGCCGAATACTTTCGCAAGGCACTGTATATATATTAATCTATATATATTAATCTATATATATATATTAATATATATATATATTAATATATATATTAATATATATATATTTAATATATATTAATATATATATATATATATATATATATAGCCACTTGACCAAGTTGTGGAAAAATAACACTTCACTTTCTGACCCAAAACAGCCATAGCAGATTTCTGTGAGTAAATTACTGAGTTTTCACTCTGTCTGCCTTCTCAGTTTCCACCCTCACCTTGCCATGTAATAAGTCTCACCAAGTTGACTTCGTCACCTTCACTAGTACCTCACTGTCTGTCCTCATAGATACTGTAGTATAGTGACTAGTACCTCACTGTCTGTCCCCATAGATACTGTAGTATAGTGACTAGTACCTCACTGTCTGTCCCCATAGATACTGTAGTATAGTGACTAGTACCTCACTGTCTGTCCTCATAGATACTGTAGTATAGTGACTAGTACCTCACTGTCTGTCCTCATAGATACTGTAGTATAGTGACTAGTACCTCACTGTCTGTCCTCATAGATACTGTAGTATAGTGACTTGAACCTCACTGTCTGTCCTCATAGATATTGTAGTATAGTGACTAGTACCTCACTGTCTGTCCCCATAGATACTGTAGTATAGTGACTTGTACCTCACTGTCTGTCCTCATAGATACTGTAGTATAGTGACTAGTACCTCACTGTCTGTCGTCATAGATACTGTAGTATAGGGACTAGTACCTCACTGTCTGTCCCCATAGATACTGTAGTATAGTGACTTGTACCTCACTGTCTGTCCTCATAGATACTGTAGTATAGTGACTAGTACCTCACTGTCTGTCCCCATAGATACTGTAGTATAGTGACTTGTACCTCACTGTCTGTCCTCATAGATACTGTAGTATAGTGACTAGTACCTCACTGTCTGTCGTCATAGATACTGTAGTATAGGGACTAGTACCTCACTGTCTGTCCTCATAGATGGGGTGGCAGGTAGCATAGTGGTTAGAGCGTTGGACTTGTAACCGAAAGGTTGCAAGATCTAAATCCCCGAGCTGACAAGGTAAAAGTCTGTTGTTCTGCCCCTGAACAAGGCAGTTAACCCACTGTTCCCCTGAACAAGGCTGTTAACCCACTGTTCCCCTGAACAAGACAGTTAACCCACTGGTTCCCCTGAACAAGGCTGTTAACCCACTGTTCCCCTGAACAAGGCAGTTAACCCACTGTTCCCCAGTAAGCCGTCATTGTAAATAAGAATTGGTTCTTAACTGACTTGCCTGGTTAAAGAAAATAAATAGATACTGTAGTACAGTGACTACTCTCTCTCCTGACTGAACAGTATGACCAAATAGCCGTGGCCAATCGCTTCAGCCACACGAGCCCCCTCCCTCCCCCTCCCTCCCCCTCCGTCCCTCCCTCTTCCTCCCTCCCCCTCTTCTCCCTCCCCAGAGTGCTGTCTGTTTCTTCTGTTGAAACCTTTTCTCTGGGTCTCAGCTTTACATGTATTACTTCATCCAGGCAGGCAGAAGTCCTGTCCTACTTCTGCATACTAAACAGTGCTCGGGTTACATCACAAATGGCACACTAACCCCTATACAGTACACTACTGTAGGGCACGATATAGGGAATATGGTGTGATTTGTGACACAGGCACTATCTCCTCGTTGGTTGTTTCACCCCGTGATGTTCTCTAGTGTAATGAATGTTAAATGTGAAGATGTACTCACACTGCCTTTACACTGGCTGTGTTACCCCTCTCTCTGACTAAACACTGGCTGTGTTACCCCTCTCTCTGACTAAACACTGGCTGTGTTACCCCTCTCTGACTAAACACTGGCTGTGTTACCCCTCTCTCTGACTAAACACTGGCTGTGTTACCCCTCTCTCTGACTAAACACTGGCTGTGTTACCCCTCTCTCTGACTAAACACTGGCTGTGTTACCCCTCTCTCTGACTAAACACTGGCTGTGTTACCCCTCTCTCTGACTAAACACTGGCGGTGTTACCCCTCTCTCTGACTAAACACTGGCTGTGTTACCCCTCTCTCTGACTAAACACTGGCTGTGTTACCCCTCTCTCTGACTAAACACTGGCTGTGTTACCCCTCTCTCTGACTAAACACTGGCTGTGTTACCCCTCTCTCTGACTAAACACTGGCTGTGTTACCCCTCTCTCTGACTAAACACTGGCTGTGTTACCCCTCTCTCTGACTAAACACTGGCTGTGTTACCCCTCTCTCTGACTAAACACTGGCTGTGTTACCCCTCTCTCTGACTAAACACTGGCTGTGTTACCCCTCTCTCTGACTAAACACTGGCTGTGTTACCCCTCTCTCTGCCTTTACACTGGCTGTGTTACCCCTCTCTCTGACTAAACACTGGCTGTGTTACCCCTCTCTGACTAAACACTGGCTGTGTTACCCCTCTTTCTGCCTTTACACTGGCTGTGTTACCCCTCTCTCTGCCTTTACACTGGCTGTGTTACCCCTCTCTGCCTTTACACTGGCTGTGTTACCCCTCTCTCTGACTAAACACTGGCGGTGTTACCCCTCTCTCTGACTAAACACTGGCTGTGTTACCCCTCTCTCTGACTAAACACTGGCTGTGTTACCCCTCTCTCTGACTAAACACTGGCTGTGTTACCCCTCTCTCTGACTAAACACTGGCTGTGTTACCCCTCTCTCTGACTAAACACTGGCTGTGTTACCCCTCTCTCTGACTAAACACTGGCTGTGTTACCCCTCTCTCTGACTAAACACTGGCTGTGTTACCCCTCTCTCTGACTAAACACTGGCTGTGTTACCCCTCTCTCTGACTAAACACTGGCTGTGTTACCCCTCTCTCTGACTAAACACTGGCTGTGTTACCCCTCTCTGACTAAACACTGGCTGTGTTACCCCTCTCTCTGACTAAACACTGGCTGTGTTACCCCTCTCTCTGACTAAACACTGGCTGTGTTACCCCTCTCTCTGACTAAACACTGGCGGTGTTACCCCTCTCTCTGACTAAACACTGGCTGTGTTACCCCTCTCTCTGACTAAACACTGGCGGTGTTACCCCTCTCTCTGACTAAACACTGGCTGTGTTACCCCTCTCTCTGACTAAACACTGGCTGTGTTACCCCTCTCTGACTAAACACTGGCAGTGTTACCCCTCTCTCTGACTAAACACTGGCGGTGTTCCCAGGCTCATTGTAATGGCTGGAATGAAATCAGTGGAATGGTATCAAACACATCCAACACATGGAAACAACGTTTGACTCCGTTCCATTGATTCCATTAAATTTGTTGAATCAGATGTTAATGTGCTTTACTGGGGAGACGGCTTACTTCCGGCTCTCCGGTGGTCTCTAAAACCAGACAGCTTACTTCCGGCTCTCCGGTGGTCTCTAGAACCAGACAGCTTACTTCTGGCTCTCCGGTGGTCTCCCGAACCAGACAGCTTACTTCTGGCTCTCCGGTGGTCTCTAGAACCAGACAGCTTACTTCCGGCTCTCCAGTGGTCTCTAGAACCAGACAGCTTACTTACGGCTCTCCGGTGGTCTCTAGAACCAGACAGCTTACTTCCGGCTCTCCGGTGATCTCTGGGACCAGACAGCTTACTTACGGCTCTCCGGTGGTCTCTAGAACCAGACAGCTTACTTCCGGCTCTCCGGTTGTCTCTGGGACCAGACAGCTTACTTCCGGCTCTCCGGTGGTCTCTGGGACCAGACAGCTTACTTACGGCTCTCTGGTGGTCTCTAGAACCAGACAGCTTACTTACGGCTCTCCGGTTGTCTCTGGGACCAGACAGCTTACTTCCGGCTCTCCGGTGGTCTCTGGGACCAGACAGCTTACTTCCGGCTCTCCGGTGATCTCTGGGACCAGACAGCTTACTTCCGGCTCTCCGGTTGTCTCTGGGACCAGACAGCTTACTTCCGGCTCTCCGGTGGTCTCTAGAACCAGACAGCTTACTTACGGCTCTCCGGTGGTCTCTGGGACCAGACAGCTTACTTCCGGCTCTCCGGTGGTCTCTAGAATCAGACAGCTTGCTTCCGGCTCTCCGGTGGTCTCTGGGACCAGACAGCTTACTAAGCTACAAGGTCAGGGATATCCTAGACTAGCTCTCCAGAGGCAGGATGCTGGATCAGGATAAAAAAAAATCTGTTATATAGTATCATATAGTAATTGATTGATTATTTTGGTCTTATTATGGCCGCCTGCTATAGAAGTTTGTGTTAATCTCAATGTCCTCTCCTCCTCCAGGTCAACCAATGAGATCAAGAACCTGCAGTACCTACCTCGGGCCAGCGAGCCTCGTGAGATGCTGTTCGAGGACCGGACGCGGGCCCACGCCGACCACATCGGACAGGGCTTCGAGAGGCAGACCACCGCCGCTGTAGGGGTGCTCAAGGCCGTGCGCTGTGGAGAGAGGTGGGTGGTTTTAACACCCGGATATATGATAATGTATTATCTTTAGATATTATTGAGGCTGTATTTAGTATCCAACAATCGTCCAACTAATCCGTTACAAGACCGCTGCATAATCTGATTGGAAATAAATGGTTATAATCTATCTTCTCTCTGTCTCTGTAGCGCGGAGCCCCCTCGCGTTACCAAAGACGTGATCTGTTTCCATGCTGGAGACTTCCCTAATGTAGTCCAGAGGTTACAACTGGACCTGCACGAACCACCTCTGTCCCAGGTGAGCTGCACCTGTCTTCTACCTCGTTTCTATTAGTTAAGATGGCAGCGGAGACCATGGCTGCTGTTTCATGGGCTCTTAAACAACTGTGCTATTTTGTTTGTTTTTTTCTTGCATTTTTTTGTAACTTATTCTGTCTCTTATGACTGAAAGCTTCTGGAAAACAGAACAGCGATTACTCACTTCGAACTTGATGAAGAACATTTCTTTAATGAGTCGGATGACTTGTGGAGATGCCTGGCAGAGATTAGATTTTTCAACACGAATACCAGTTATTGGAGGACCAAAAAAGCCGGTACCGATTAATCGGACGATTTATATATATATATACAGTGCCTTGCGAAAGTATTCGGCCCCCTTGAACCTTGCGACCTTTTGCCACATTTCAGGCTTCAAACATAAAGATATAAAACTGTATTTTTTTGTGACGAATCAACAACAAGTGGGACACAATCATGAAGTGGAACGACATTTATTGGAAATTTCAAACTTTTTTAACAAATCAAAAACTGAAAAATTGGGCGTGCAAAATTATTCAGCCCCCTTAAGTTAATACTTTGTAGCGCCACCTTTTGCTGCGATTACAGCTGTAAGTCGCTTGGGGTATGTCTCTATCAGTTTTGCACATCGAGAGATGTGTCCTTGCAAAACAGCTCAAGCGCAGTGAGGTTGGATGGAGAGCATTTGTGAACAGCAGTTTTCAGTTCTTTCCACAGATTCTCGATTGGATTCAGGTCTGGACTTTGACTTGGCCATTCTAACACCTGGATATGTTTATTTTTGAACCATTCCATTGTAGATTTTGCTTTATGTTTTACATCATTGTCTTGTTGGAAGACAAATCTCCGTCCCAGTCTCAGGTCTTTTGCAGACTCCATCAGGTTTTCTTCCAGAATGGTCCTGCATTTGGCTCCATCCATCTTCCCATCAATTTTAACCATCTTCCCTGTCCCTGCTGAAGAAAAGCAGGCCCAAACTATGATGCTGCCACCACCATGGTTGACAGTGGAGATGGTGTGTTCAGGGTGATGAGCTGTGTTGCTTTTACGCCAAACATAACGTTTTGCATTGTTGCAATTGTTGCATCTGACCAGAGCACCTTCTTCCACATGTTTGGTGTGTCTCCCAGGTGGCTTGTGGCAAACTTTAAACAACACTTTTTATGGATATCTTTAAGAAATGGCTTTCTTCTTGCCACTCTTCCATAAAGGCCATATTTGTGCAATATACGACTGATTGTTGTCCAATGGACAGAGTCTCCCACCTCAGCTGTAGATCTCTGCAGTTCAGCCAGAGTGATCATGGGCCTCTTGGCTGCATCTCTGATCAGTCTTCTCCTTGTATGAGCTGAAAGTTTAGAGGGACGGCCAGGTCTTGGTAGATTTGCAGTGGTCTGATACTCCTTCCATTTCAATATTATCGCTTGCACAGTGCTCCTTGGGATGTTTAAAGCTTGGGAAATCTTTTTGTATCCAAATCCGGCTTTAAACTTCTTCACAACAGTATCTCGGACCTGCCTGGTGTGTTTCTTGTTCTTCATGATGCTCTCTGCGCTTTTAACGGACCTCTGAGACTATCACAGTGCAGGTGCATTTATACGGAGACTTGATTACACACAGGTGGATTGTATTTATCATCATTAGTCATTTAGGTCAACATTGGATCATTCAGAGATCCTCACTGAACTTCTGGAGAGAGTTTGCTGCACTGAAAGTAAAGGGGCTGAATAATTTTGCACGCCCAATTTTTCAGTTTTTGATTTGTTAAAAAAGTTTGAAATATCCAATAAATGTCGTTCCACTTCATGATTGTGTCCCACTTGTTGTTGATTCTTCACAAAAAAATACAGTTTTATATCTTTATGTTTGAAGCCTGAAATGTGGCAAAAGGTTGCAAAGTTCAAGGGGGCCGAATACTTTCGCAAGGCACTATATATATATATATATTTATATATATATATATATATTTATTTATGTATCATTTATTTGTAATAATTCAATAAAATCAATTTAGTCTCAAATAAATTAAACATGTTCAATTTGGTTTAAATAATGCAAAAACAAAGTTTTGGAGAAGAAAGTATAAGTGCAATATTTGCCAAGATTGATTGTTTTTTAAAAGTTTAATGCTAGCTAGCAACTTACATTGGCTCCTTGCTGCACTCGCGTAACAGGTAGTCAGCCTGCCACGCAGTCTCCTCGTGGAGTCCAATGTAATCGGCCATAATCGGTGTCCAAAAATGCCGATTACCGATTGTTATGAAAACTTGAAATCGGCCTTAATTAATCGGCCTTTCCGATGAATCAGTCGACCTCTAGTGAAGATGCCTTCTGAGGATCTGCCTTTGCCATCCGCCATCCGTACTACTGGCCAACATACAATCGCTGGATAATAAATAGGATGAACTAAAAAGCACGTAAATCCTACCAGGAGGACATTAAAAACTGTAATATCTTATGTTTCACTGAGTTGTGGCTGAACAACGACATGAATAACATACAGCTGGTGGGTTATACACTGTATCAGCGGGATAGAACAACAGCCTCTGGTAACAATGTATATTTGTAAACAATACCTAAGGCACAATATCTAAGGAAGTCTTGATGTTTTGCTTGCCTGAAGTAGAGTATCTCATGATATGCTGTAGACCACACTATCTACCTAGAGAGTTTTATCTGTATTTTTTGTAGCTGTTACATTCCCCCACAGAACGATGCTAGCACTAAGACTGCACTCAATGAGCTGTATACCGCCATAAGCAAACAGGAAAACGCTCAACCAGAGGCGGCGCTCCTAGTGGCCGGGGACTTTAATGCAGGAACATTTAAATCCGTTTTACCAAATTTCTATCAGCATGTTAAACGTTCAACTAGAGGGTAAAAAAAACTCTAGACCACCTTTTCTCCACACACAGAGACGCGTTCAAAGCTCTCCCTCGCCCTCCATTTGGCAAATCTGACCATAATTCTATCCTCCTGATTCCTGCTTACAAGCAAAAATGAAAGCAGGAAGCACCGGTGACTCGGTCAATAAAAAAGTGGTTAGATGAAGCAGATGCTAAACTACAGGACTGTTTTGCTAACACAGACTGGAATATGTTCCTGGATTCTTCCGATGGCATTGAGGACACCACATCAGTCACTGGTTTCATTAATAAGTGCATCGATGACGTCGTCCCTACAGTGACTGTACGCACATACCCCAACCAGAAGACTCTAACCCGGAACCTTATAAGAAATTCCGCTATGCCCTCTGACGAACCGTCAAACAGGCAAAGCATCAATACAGGACTAAGATCGAATCGTACTACACCAGCTCCGACTCTCGTTGGATGAGGGCTTGCAAACTATTACAGACTACAAAGGGAAGTACAGCCGAGTGCTGCCCAGTAACACGAGCCTACCAGACGAGCTAAATTACTTCTATACTCGCTTCGAGGCAAGTAACACTGAAACATGCATGAGAGCATCAGCTGTTCCAGACAATTGTGTGATCACGCTATCCGCAGCCGATGTGAGTAAGACCTTTAAACAGATCAACATTCACAAGGCCGCAGGGCCAGACGGATTACCAGGACGTGTACTCCGAGCATGCGCTGACCAACTGTCAAGTGTCTTCACTGACATTTTCAACCTCTCCCTGTCTGAGTCTAATGCCAACATGTTTCAAGCAGACCACCATAGTCCCTGTGCCCAAGAACACTAAGGTAACCTGCCAAAATGACTACCGATCCGTAGCACTCACCAGAAACCCAAGAACCACTCCAATTTGCATACCGCCCCAACAGATCCACAATCTCTATTGCATTCCACACTACCCTTACCCACCTGGACAAAAGGAACACCTATGTGAGAATGCTATGCATTCTGTGTTCAGCACCATAGTGCCCTCAAAGCTCATCACTAAGCTAAGGACCATGGGACTAAACACCCACCTCTGCAACTAGATCCTGGACTTCCTGACAGACCGCCCCAAGGTGGTAAGGGTAGGTAACAACACATCCCTCAGGGGTGCGTGCTCAGTCCCCTCCTGTACTCCCTGTTCACTCATGACTGCACGGGTCAGGCACGACTCCAACTCCATCATTAAGTTTGCTGATGACACATCAGTGGTAGGCCTGATCACCAACAACCATGAGACAGCACATAGGGAGGAGGTAAGAGACCTGGCCATGTGGTGCCAGGACAAAAACCTCTCCCTCAACGTGATCAAGACTAAAGAGATGATTGTGGACTACAGGAAAAGGAGGATCGGGAGCATCACTGCCTGGTATGGCAACTGCTCGGCCTCCGATCGCAAGGCATCACAGAGGGTAGTGCGTACGGCCCAGTACATCACTGAGGCCAAGCTTTCTGCCATCCAGGACCTCTATACCAGGCGGTGTTAGAGGAAGGCCCTAAAAATTGTCAGACTTCAGCCACCCTAGCCATAGACTGTTCTCTCTGCCACTGCACGGCAAGCGGTACCGGAGCGCCAAGTCCTAGGTCCAAGAGGCTTCTAAACAGCTTCTACCCCCAAGCCATAAGACTACTGAACAGCTAATCAAATGTCTACCCAGACGACTTGCTTGCCCCCCCCCCCCCCCCTCCTCCCTCTTTTACACTGCTGCTACTCTGTGGTCTATGCACTTTAATAACTCTACCTACATGTACATATTACCTCAATTACCTCGACTAACCGGTGCCCCGGTAGATTGACTCTGTACCGGTACCCCTTGTATATTGCCTCGCTACTGTTATTTTACTGCTGCTCTTTAATTATTAGTTACTTTTATTTCTTATTTTTCTTAACTGCATTGTTGGTTAAGGGCTTGTAAGTAAGCATTTCACTGTAAGATCTACACCTGTTGTATTTAGCTCATGTGACAAAACATTTGATTTGATATTGCATGAAACAAGGTAGCTTATCCACAGCCCTATGCACTGTACTGCCACCCTCTGGCTAGATGTGGCACTACACTGTGCTGTCTTCAACAGAGACCCTCCAGGAGGGTTCAAGGCTTGTCCTACATTAAAGTGATCCTCCAGGAGGGTTCAGGGCCTACATTAAAGTGATCCTCCAGGAGGGTTCAGGGCCTACATTAAAGTGATCCTCCAGGAGGGTTCAGGGCCTACATTAAAGTGATCCTCCAGGAGGGTTCAGGGCCTACATTAAAGTAATCCTCCAGGAGGGTTCAGGGCCTACATTAAAGTGATCCTCCAGGAGGGTTCAGGGCCTACATTAAAGTGATCCTCCAGGAGGGTTCAGGGCCTACATTAAAGTGATCCTCCAGGAGGGTTCAGGGCCTACATTAACCAGGTAAATGTAATCTATGTAATCCCCAAAGTAATGATTTATCATGACAGGGCCAGAAACAATAACTAGTAATGCTGCATACTCCAAGAAAGGTTCATATCTCACCTTTACGGTAAAAATAGTTTTAAATGGCTGAGGTGGCGGCACTTTTGATGACACAAGTTCAAGTACACAGTACAAATATAACGTATTTATACAACAAATATAACATATTTCCTATTCAACAAAACTATGAAGGCTTGTAATATATATATGCTTTCTAAATATAGTATAATCAAATGATAAAAATGACTAAGATTTCACCTTCCTTATAACTGTGAAAAACAAGTTTGTATGTTTTAGTGTTGGAGAAAATGAGCATGTTTTCTCTCTTGATCAAACCTTCTGCCTCCATCCATGTGAACGTCTCAGAGCTCCTAGCGTGGCTTCCTGAACTCGCTAGGAACTCTCCTTTCAACTCATATTAATATTGTCCTTCTATGACAAAGTTTTTTTGTTTGTTTCAAATCTATGAATTATTTTAGATTACTGGCTATAAATCGACAACTACTATTTTCTGCTGCGCTACGATGTAAGGATGGCAGGCATATGTGGTGTTAGTGGCTGTGATGTAGAGTTCAGCCTGGACTTGATGGACAGTCGGAAGGGTGAATGACAGATTTGGAGGGACATCCCAGCTTCAAATGTTGTCAGATTTCACACCCTCCTTCACACAGGCGTCTGTGAGAATCAGGGCTACCGCTCAATGCACGCCATTTCCATCTACGGTGTCCACAGATCGATTTATAAGCCAAAATGTCAGTTGTAACCGGTACCAGAACCATGCAGCTCCCCAAAACAGGGGACTTGACATCTGAGAGGTTTTTAAAGAGACCCTCCAGGAGGGCTCAGGGCCTGTGCTCCATTAAAGAGACCCTCCAGGAGGGCTCAGGGCCTGTCCTCCATTAAAGAGACCCTCCAGGAGGGCTCAGGGCCTGTGCTCCATTAAAGAGACCCTCCAGGAGGGCTCAGGACCTGTTCTCCATTAGTGTCTCTTAAGCTGCCGTTTTGTTTTAGTTAGGAGCAGCTGAGAGGTGATTTCACAGCATCCTTCTGCGTTTGCTTTACACATGTTCAGCACTAGTGATTCAACTACTCCCCTGGTTTAGAACAATATGGGAACAGCTCAGTGGATCTTCTCCTCCAGTACACTGTCTTACTCTCTCTCTCTCTCTCTCCCTCAGTGTGTGCAGTGGGTGGACGACGCTAAGCTGAACCAGCTGAGACGCGAGGGGATCCGCTACGCCCGTATCCAGCTGTACGACAACGACATCTACTACATCCCTCGTAGTGTGGTTCATCAGTTCAAGACGGTCTCTGCTGTCTGCAGCCTGGCATGGCACATCCGCTTAAAACAATACCACCAAGAGCCTCCGGCCGAGGAGGAGAGGAAGGTGGACGTGTCGACGCTACGAGTCAAACAGGAGCAGTTTGGGGATGCCTTGATGGGAGGGACCACAGCTCCTCTCACGGACCCCAAACCCCCCACAGACAGAGACACTGACCACCCGGAGGTCAAAGTGGAACCTCAACCTGATATAAGGCTGCCCAAGCCCTCTGTCACCTCACCCATCGCCCCCTTACCAACTCCCATCACCCCCCTAACTCCCTCCAAATCCTCTTTCCAGGACACCAAGCCCAAATCACATCACCATCATCCCCACTACTACCACCATCACTCAGAATTACATCAAACCACTACCACACACTCTTCCTTGTCTTCCTCACTCAAACCCTCCCCCACCTCCACCCCCCCATCCTCTCCCAAACCCAGTCCGTCATCCTCTTGTACCCCCTCTCCCAAATCTAGTCCCACTTCTACACACTCTCCCCCCTTCAAACCCAGCCCGGCTTCCACTCGTACCCCCAGTCCCTCTCCCCCCTTCAAACCCAGCCCGGCTTCCACTCGTACCCCCAGTCCCTCTCCCCCCTTCAAACCCAGCCCGGCTTCCACTCGTACCCCCAGTCCCTCTCCCCCCTTCAAACCCAGCCCGGCTTCCACTCGTACCCCCAGTCCCTCTCCCTCACGCAAACCCTGCCACGCCCCTGTCCTTACCCACACCCCTACCCATATCCCTATCCTTACCCATACCCCTATCCTTACCCACACCCCTACGCCTACCCTTACCCACACCCCTACCCCTACCCATACCCACACCCCTACCCATACCCCTGTCCTTACCCACACCCCTATCCTTACCCACACCCCTATCCTTACCCACACCCCTGTCCTTACCCACACCCCTATCCTTACCCACACCCCTATCCTTACCCACACCCTTACCCATACCCCTATCCCCTTTTTGACGCCCTCCCCTGCACCCCTTCTATCTTCTTCAAGCCTGGCCTCCAGCCACACAGAGAGCAGGACCCCTACACCCCAGTTCCGGGCCCAACCCCAGCCCAGACCGGACAAACCCCAGGACAAAGACACTTCTCTTTACACAAAGGCCCCAGTCACCCCCCCGGAAACACGGCCTCCTGGCCCCCCGCACCGCTCCTCCCTCTCCTTTAAACACCACCTGCATGAGCAGCATCAGAAAGACTGTTCCTACTGATCTTTGTACATAGTGTTTTAAAATGGCTCTTCGGGGTTCTGTTTTAATCCCATCTAAAGGAAGGAGAAGACAGACATTAAACCATGATATCAGCACGGTGTGGGATGTATTCTAAGGGACGCGTAAAGCTCTGTTGGGTCTGCATCCTAAATGGTGACCTATTCCCTATATAGGGATCTACTTTGTGACCAGGGCCCATAGGAGAGAGATCTGTTCAAAAGTAGTGCACTATATTGGACATAGGGTACCCTTTAGGATGCACACTTGCTCTGTTCTGTTACCGAATTAATACATTGCAAATGTAACATTCCTCAGTGCCTGTCCATAACTGTGTAGCCTGGTCCCAGATCAGTTTGTATTGTCTTGTCTCATTGTTGACCGTACAGTAGGAGTTGGCTTGGCAAGAACGCATAAACTGATCTGGGACTCAGGCTAATATCTGTGAACTGTCAAAGCACTTAGGGCCAGAAGCACTGGTACTCTGCAGGTCTGACAAACATACAGGTCCTTAAATAATATATTTTAGTTTTAGGTTATAGATGGATTATTATTAGAGCTGACATTAACATATATATATTTTTTGTAAGATGATGAGACATTATTTTAAAGGATTTACTCCAGGCTTTTTTTTGTTCCCCCTCAGAGGCTTATTTATATCAAGGAAGCTTTTAGTTTTCATAATTTTTTGTTCGATTTTAATTGTCAGCACTGTAGTGTAAATAACTTTTTGTAAGGAGAAAAACTTGTAGTGTGATTTCTACATAAATATGGAGCTCTTGATAAAGGTTAACATTACGAGTGATGTTGTTTGATCATGGGGCTACAGTGGTGATCATGGGGCTACAGTGGTGATCATGGGGCTACAGTGGTGATCATGGGGTTACAGTGGTGATCATAGGCCTACAGTGGTGATCATGGGGCTACAGTGGTGATCATGGGGCTACAGTGGACACCAGATGGAGCTCTTGATAAAGGTTAACGTTACGAGGGATGTTGTTTGATCATGGGGCTACAGTGGTGATCATGGGGCTACAGTGGTGATCATGGGGCTACAGTGGTGATCATGGGGCTACAGTGGTGATCATGGGGCTACAGTGGTGATCATGGGGCTACAGTGGACACCAGATGGAGCTCTTGAATGTATCAATTGACCAATTCGACACATTTGGGCAGACTTGATACAAAATATTGTCCAGTATTGCAATGCTTCACTGGATCAATCTGAAACTTTGCGTACACTGCTGCCCTCTAGTGGCCAACATCTAAATTGCAATATATTATGGCATTTCAAAGATAATGGAACAAAGAAAAAATAGAGAACAAATCATTTTTTCTTTGTATTATCTTGTACCAGATCTGTGTTATTCTCCTACATTAATTGTACTTTTCCACAAACTTGTGTTTCAAATGGTACCAAGAATGTGCATTTCCTTGCTTCAGGTCCTGTTCTACAGGCAGTTAGATTTGGGTCATTTTAGGTGAAAATTGAAAAAAAAGGTTATGTTAAATGTTATGAGTGATGTTTGATCATGGGGCTCCAACAGACATACAGTAGATCAATGGTTCATATCTGATATCATGGCCTTTTAGGTTCCAACTTAAACTGATAAGACCATCCCTTTTAACAGGAATCGTTTTGCAATAGAGACGTGTTGGGCTCAAGTCAAGAAGTGTGTATATTTGGGATTCAACTTGCCACTCATCTGAAACAGGCAATTTATTTCTGCACAACAATCTCCAATAAGATGAATGTCTGCGTGGAGACAGTTCAGTGTGTGATCTGCAGAAGCACATTTCAGCAGCATGGCTCCACTGTAGCAGGATTACCTTTCTGGCCTCTGCTACTTCTGTCTGTGTGTGTTATGCAAGCCGCCCACACACTGCACTCAGCGGCGATGAGCTCAGCAGTTCTGGTATGTGAGATTATAGCCGTGGCGCGCTGGGAAATGAAACACAGAAGAGCTGCTGATCAGAATGTGCAGTAGCAGTACAAGCCCAACAGAGACCTCGCTAGAAGCTATGACAGACTGCCCTGGCCCCACATGGTTTGAATGTCAGATAATCAGATTAGTGTGATGAGCGAGCCTCAAACTCTTGGTCCAGTCATAGGGTGTGTCCCAAACGGCACCCTGTTCTCTATAGTGCACTACTGTTGACCAGAGCCCTATGGGGCTATCCAAAGAGGGTGTGGCATACAGAAGGACCTGAGGAGAGGGGTTGGGAGGCAGCCCAATGGGAGAGTGTAGCCCTGACACACAGACCGGCGAGGAAGATGTTTGTGTGTGAGAGGAAGATGTTTGTGCATGTGTGTGTGAGGAAGATGTTTATGCATGTGTGTGTGTGTGTGAGGAAGATGTTTATGCGTGTGTGTGTGAGGAAGATGTTTATGCATGTGTGTGTGAGGAAGATGTTTGCGTGTGTGAGGAAGATGTTTGTGTGTGTGTGAGGAAGATGTTTGTGTGTGTGTGAGGAAGATGTTTGTGTGTGTGTGTGAGGAAGATGTTTGTGAATGTGTGTGTGAGGAAGATGTTTGTGAATGTGTGTGTGAGGAAGATGTTTGAATGTGTGTGTGAGGAAGATGTTTGTGAATGTGTGTGTGAGGACGATGTTTGTGAATGTGTGTGTGAGGAAGTTTGTGAATGTGTGTGTGAGGAAGATGTTTGTGTGTGTGAGGAAGATGTTTGTGAATGTGTGTGTGAGGAAGATGTTTGAATGTGTGTGTGAGGAAGATGTTTGTGAATGTGTGTGTGAGGACGATGTTTGTGAATGTGTGTGTGAGGAAGTTTGTGAATGTGTGTGAGGAAGATTGTGAATGTGTGTGTGAGGAAGATGTTTGTGTGTGTGAGGAAGATGTTTGTGTGTGTGAGGAAGATGTTTGTGAATGTGTGTGTGAGGAAGATGTTTGAATGTGTGTGTGAGGAAGATGTTTGAATGTGTGTGTGAGGAAGATGTTTGAATGTGTGTGTGAGGAAGATGTTTATGAATGTGTGTGTGAGGAAGATGTTTGAATGTGTGTGTGAGGAAGATGTTTATGAATGTGTGTGTGAGGAAGATGTTTGTGTGTGTGAGGAAGATGTTTGTGTGTGTGAGGAAGATGTTTGTGAATGTGTGTGTGAGGAAGATGTTTGAATGTGTGTGTGAGGAAGATGTTTGAATGTGTGTGAGGAAGATGTTTGAATGTGTGTGTGAGGAAGATGTTTGTGAATGTGTGTGTGAGGAAGATGTTTGTGAATGTATGTGTGAGGAAGATGTTTGTGAATGTATGTGTGAGGAAGATGTTTGTGTGTGTGAGGAAGATGTTTGTGTGTGTGAGGAAGATGTTTATGAATGTGTGTGTGAGGAAGATGTTTGAATGTGTGTGTGAGGAAGTTGTTTGTGAATGTATGTGTGAGGAAGATGTTTGTGAATGTGTGTGTGAGGAAGATGTTTGTGAATGTGTGTGTGAGGAAGATGTTTGTGAATGTGTGTGTGAGGAAGATGTTTGTGAATGTGTGTGTGAGGAAGATGTTTGTGAATGTGTGTGTGAGGAAGATGTTTGTGTGTGTGAGGAAGATGTTTATGAATGTGTGTGTGAGGAAGATGTTTGAATGTGTGTGTGAGGAAGTTGTTTGAATGTGTGTGTGAGGAAGTTGTTTGTAAATGTGTGTGTGAGGAAGATGTTTGAATGTGTGTGTGAGGAAGTTGTTTGTAAATGTGTGTGTGAGGAAGATGTTTGTGAATGTGAGGACAAATGTGTCCTTTAAAAAAAAAAAAAAGGGCAGGCACGGAGAACATTCAGTCAGTCTCCTTTCAGAGTGAGGGATTAAATAAACCCCCCCAAATGCATCATGGTTGAGACATTATGTTAGTAGTACACATTTACTGAACTGAGAGTACATGGAATGAGGCTGTTCAGTCTGTGGAAGTTGTAAAGTTATTTGATACATTCTCAAACAGCCCAGTATTACAACTGATTATTGCACTGTCGAGGATTGCATTGAACACAAGTAGGCCAACAGTCTACCGTGCTGCTACTGCCATCTATCCAATACGACTGGTAGTGCATTGAGACTTGCCTGCTCATCTATTCTGATGCTGGAGTCAACCTCTCATAAGGCACCATAAACAAAATCAGAGCATGTTTTAGTTTGGAACAACAGTGACATCCATTTATTCACACAATACTGAAAGGAAAATAAATAATATGCAGATTGATGTCAAAATGAACTATTCAAATGGTGAAAATTAAAAGGAGACAGTAACACTACAGGTAGATCACATTTAAACTGAATGGCTTTACATAGGAAGAGCCCCGTCTCCCAAACACTACAGGTAGATCACATTTAAACTGAATGGCTTTACATAGGAAGAGCCCCGTCTCCCAAACACTACAGGTAGATCACATTTAAACTGAATGGCTTTACATAGGAAGAGCCCCGTCTCCCAAACACTACAGGTAGATCACATTTAAACTGAATGGCTTTACATAGGAAGAGCCCCGTCTCCCAAACACTACAGGTAGATCACATTTAAACTGAATGGCTTTACATAGGAAGAGCCCCGTCTCCCAAACACTACAGGTAGATCACATTTAAACTGAATGGCTTTACATAGGAAGAGCCCCGTCTCCCAAACACTACAGGTAGATCACATTTAAACTGAATGGCTTTACATAGGAAGAGCCCCGTCTCCCAAACACTACAGGTAGATCACATTTAAACTGAATGGCTTTACATAGGAAGAGCCCCGTCTTCCAAACACTACGACAATCATTTGTCGTCCCACAAAGTATGAAAGAGTTTACAACACAAAAGATGCTGACGTCAAGGAAAATGTCTGGAAATCCTTAGCTAGCAATGTGACATGTCTTTGCTAGATTGTATTAGTTTATCTGACATCTACATGACCTGTACCATTTACATCCGTCTTATAACCTCCTGAAGGCACAGTCTCTGATCTGTTCTCTGATAAGCAGTACTGTTGGCACGAGAGCAAAGCTTGGTCAACGGGATAACACTTCATGTCATAACAAATGAAGGAGAGTTTGTGATTTCGCAAAACAGCTGAAATAACCACACTAAAGAATTAGGTTTGTGTGTTCCTTCCAGCCTCCTCCTTTCCATTCTCCTCAATCCATCTCTCACGCCTCTCTCCTCTCGGGGAAGATGTTATAGCCCAGCTCCACCATGGCTCCCAGCAACATGCACCACAGAGGAATACACACAAAGGTGAGCTTGATATGGGTAAGCTTCTCCAACCGGGCGCACAGCGTCAGACAGAAGCCCAGCTTCAGCAGCATGGACGCCAGGTACCAGGCCTTCTTCTTCAGGTCCTGGGAGCCGTTACGAGGGTCGCGTCCCGCTTTACACCTGGCGACCATCTTGACGAGTAACATGAGGAGGAGGATGCCGTCGAAGATCCACACGGGTAGAAAGGTGAGGAACCAGTTCCAGTGGACTTTGCCATCTAGTTTGAGGACGAGCATGATGAGGAAGGCCAGGGTGAAGATCCAGGTGAGGAGGACTCTCTGAGCGAGAGACATGGTGGCCCCACAGGTACACTGGTAGTACACCTACAGTGGAAATAGAGGTTGCCGGTCCCTGGGAAGAAAGGGTCAGAGAGAATACAGCCATGATGCACCTTTATTGTGCATTCAAACGGCACACATGAGTTAGCTAGCTGTCTAGATACAGTCAGACCCACACATTTACAATGTCACTAATGACAAGTTCTTCTGCGAGGCCGAAGAATACCGTCACAACTGGAACCTTATTTTAACACAGCTGTAGCTAGTTGCACCTAACGTTACTTAGAAATATCATATAGAAAACTAACTAGCGTGACATTTTTTTAATAGAAATGTTTAGCTAATAAGCTAACATTATTTGCAAAACAGATAAACACATCTACATTTTCAGAATGGCTAGTTAGCTCGCTAAAGTTAACTGGCGTTTGCTAAAATAGCTAACGTTAGTTATTCTAGCAAACACCACAACGCGTTGCAGCAACCTACCGGATGTTGTGTTTAGTGATGATCAGAGTTTCTGTCTCCGTATCCACCGTTAAATAATTTTCGATAATCCATCATCAATATTAGCTACATGACCGTTCGTAAATATTAGCTAGTTTGAACGGCTGATTTCTGATTTATTCCCTTTACTTGCACGCAAGGTAAGATCCCGCCCAACATAAATACCTATTGGTTATTGATAAAATGATCGTTCCAACTATTGGACCAATGTAATGTCAATCACGATATCCCGTATTTGAGGATACAGGGCCTTTACCGTAAAGTTCCTAAAGAATATCCCCAGCAGATTTTATAAATAAATGACAGCAACACAACGCAGAGCTGCTGTTAGTTTCAGACTGTACTTGTATTTGTGAGAGGTATTGTGACATGTTGAATGCACCGAGCTGTCTGTTTGAACTACTGGCACATAGCTCGGACATGTCACCAGAGGTCTTTTCACAATCCCCAAGTCCAGAACAGACTATGGGAGGCGCACAGTACTACATAGAGCCATAACTACATGGAACTCTATTCCACATCAAGTAACTCATGCCAGAATTAAAATTAGATAACAAATAAAATTCCTTATGGAACAGCAGGTACTGTGAAGCAACACAAACATAGACACATGCATGCAAACACACGATAACATACGCAGATGATGCAATCTCTATTGCGCTCCACATTGTCCTTTCCCACCTGGACAAAAGGAACCCTATGTGAGAATACTATTCATTGACTGCAGCTCAGCATTCAACACCATAGTGCCCTCAAAGCTCATCACTAAGCCAAGGACCATGGGACTTAAACACCTCCCTCTGCAACTGGATCCTGGACTTCCTGACGGGCCGCCCCCAGGTGGTAAGGGTAGGTAACAACACTTCCGCCATGCTGATCCTCAACATGGGGGCCCCTCAGGGGTTCGTGCTGTTCACTCATGACTGCACGGTCAGGCATGACTCCAACACCATCATTAAGTTTGCTGCTGACACAACAGTGCCTGATCACCAACAACCATGAGACAGCACATAGGGAGGAGGTCAGAGACCTGGCCGTGTGGTGCCAGAACAACAATCTCTCCCTCAATGTGATCAAGACAAAGGAGATGATTGTGGACTACAGGAAAAGGAGGTCCGAGCACACCCCCATTCTCATCGATGGGGCTGTAGTGGAGCAGGTTGAGAGCTTCAAGTTCGTGGGGGCCACATCACCAACAAACTAACATGGTCCAAGCACATCAAGACAGTCGTGAAGAGGGCACGACAAAACATATTTCCCCTCAGGAGACTGAAAAGATTTGGCATGGGTCCTCAGATCCTCAAAAGGTTTTACAGATGCACCATCGAGAACTGGTTGCATCACTGCCTGGTATGGACACTGCTCGGCCTCCGACCGCAAGGCACTACAGAGGGTAGTGCGTACGGCCCAGTAGATCACTGGGGCCAAGCTTCTTGCCATCCAGGACCTATATATCAGGCTGTCAGAGGAAGGCCCTAAAAATTGTCAAAGACTCCAGCCACCCTAGTCATAGACTGTTCTCTCTGCTACCGCACGGCAAGCGGTACCGGAGTGCCAAGTCTAGGTCCAAGAGGCTTCTAAACAGCTTCTACCCCCAAGCCATAAGACTCCTGCCCAGCTAATCAAATGGCTACCCAGACTATTTGTGTTGCCCCCCCCCCCCCCCCCCCCCCCCTTCGCTGCTGCTACTCTCTGTTATTATCTATGCATAGACACTTTAATAACTCTACCTACCTCTACATAATTACCTCCATTACCTCGACACCGGTGCCGGTACCTCCTGTATATAGCCCCACAATTGATATGTACTGGTACCTCCTGTATATAGCCCCACAATTGATATGTACTGGTACCTCCTGTATATAGCCCCACTATTGATATGTACTGGTACCTCCTGTATATAGCCCCACTATTGATATGTGCCGGTACCTCCTGTATATAGCCCCACTATTGAAATGTACTGGTACCTCCTGTATATAGCCCCACTATTGATATGTACTGGTACCTCCTGTATATAGCCCCACTATTGATATGTACTGGTACCTCCTGTATATAGCCCCACTATTGATATGTGCCGGTACCTCCTGTATATAGCCCCACTATTGATATGTACTGGTACCTCCTGTATATAGCCCCACTATTGATATGTGCCGGTACCTCCTGTATATAGCCCCACTATTGATATGTACTGGTACCTCCTGTATATAGCCCCACTATTGATATGTACTGGTACCTCCTGTATATAGCCCCACTATTGATATGTACTGGTACCTCCTGTATATAGCCCCACTATTGATATGTACTGGTACCTCCTGTATATAGCCCCACTATTGATATGTACTGGTACCTCCTGTATATAGCCCCACTATTGATATGTACTGGTACCTCCTGTATATAGCCCCACTATTGAAATGTACTGGTACCTCCTGTATATAGCCCCACTATTGATATGTACTGGTACCTCCTGTATATAGCCTCGCTAATGTTATTTACTGCTGATTTTTAATTATTTGTTATTCTTATCTCTTACTTTTTTGTATTTTCTTAAAACTGCATTGTTGGTTAAAGGCTTGTAAGTAAGTATTTCACTGTAAGGTCTACTACACCTGTTGTATTCAGCAGTTCACTGTAAGGTCTACTACACCTGTTGTGTTCAGCATTTCACTGTAAGGTCTACTACACCTGTTGTATTCAGCAGTTCACTGTGAGGTCTACTACACCTGTTGTATTCAGCATTTCACCGTAAGGTCTACTACACCTGTTGTATTCAGCAGTTCACTGTAAGGTCTACTACACCTGTTGTATTCGGCATTTCACTGTAAGGTCTACTACACCTGTTGTATTCAGCAGTTCACTGTGAGGTCTACTACACCTGTTGTATTCAGCATTTCACTGTAAGGTCTACTACACCTGTTGTATTCAGCATTTCACCGTAAGGTCTACTACACCTGTTGTATTCAGCAGTTCACTGTGAGGTCTACTACACCTGTTCTATTCAGCATTTCACTGTAAGGTCTACTACACCTGTTGTATTCGGCATTTCACTGTAAGGTCTACTACACCTGTTGTATTCAGCAGTTCACTGTGAGGTCTACTACACCTGTTGTATTCAGCATTTCACCGTAAGGTCTACTACACCTGTTGTATTCAGCAGTTCACTGTGAGGTCTACTACACCTGTTGTATTCAGTAGTTCACTGTGAGGTCTACTACACCTGTTGTATTCAGCAGTTCACTGTGAGGTCTACTACACCTGTTGTATTCAGCAGTTCACTGTAAGGTCTACTACACCTGTTGTATTCAGCAGTTCACTGTAAGGTCTACTACACCTGTTGTATTCAGCAGTTCACTGTAAGGTCTACCTACACCTGTTGTATTCAGCAGTTCACTGTAAGGTCTACTACACCTGTTGTATTCAGCAGTTCACTGTAAGGTCTACTACACCTGTTGTATTCAGCATTTCACTGTAAGGTCTACTACACCTGTTGTATTCAGCATTTCACTGTAAGGTCTACTACACCTGTTGTATTCAGCAGTTCACTGTAAAGTCTACTACACCTGTTGTATTCAGCATTTCACTGTAAGTTCTACTACACCTGTTGTATTCAGCATTTCACTGTGAGGTCTACCTGTTGTATTCAGCATTTCACTGTAAGGTCTACTACACCTGTTGTATTCAGCATTTCACTGTGAGGTCTACTACACCTGTTGTATTCAGCATTTCACTGTAAGGTCTACTACACCTGTTGTATTCAGCATTTCACTGTAAGGTCTACTACACCTGTTGTATTCAGCATTTCACTGTAAGGTCTACTACACCTGTTGTATTCAGCAGTTCACTGTAAGGTCTACTACACCTGTTGTATTCAGCAGTTCACTGTAAGGTCTACTACACCTGTTGTATTCGGTGCATGTGACAAATACAATTTGATTTGATACGCACTATATACACACATGTACACATGTATTTTGTGTTATAGATATGTGGTAGTAGAGTAGAGGTCTGAAAGCACAAACTTAATATGTTGTGAAATCTGTTCTGAATGTATTGTAATGTTGCCTTCATTTTGTTGGACCCCAGGAAGAGTAGCTGCTGCCGCGGCTTAATCAATACCGACAGTTCAGCTATACCACCACTAGAGGTCAGTAAAGCTCTATGAAGTTGTTTTGTTGTATGGTAGTAACTATAACTTAGACTGGTTGCCAGTCGCTAACGTTCCACTCCTTTGGAGGTTCTTCGGTACATGACCTCATTACTGATTCATGTCTTG
Source organism: Oncorhynchus clarkii lewisi (assembly GCF_045791955.1). Taxonomy (NCBI): domain Eukaryota; kingdom Metazoa; phylum Chordata; class Actinopteri; order Salmoniformes; family Salmonidae; genus Oncorhynchus; species Oncorhynchus clarkii. The sequence continues at coordinate 172,737 of NW_027261085.1, forward strand.
GTTTTTTATGACCATGTTTTTCTTTCTGCTTGCATTTTGTATTTATATTTGGAGGTGTGTATTCTTTGTGATGTATGTAAATTTAGAGCTCATCTGTAAACGAGACCTTGGTCTTGGTATGACTCCTTGATAAAATAAAGGTTAAATAAATCAAATAAATGACATGGTTTTTGTTCTACAAGGAACGGAATGTTAGCTAAAAAAGACTGGCAACCAGGTAACTATAACTCACCACCAGAGGAGACTCAGGAAAGTCTCATCATGTCAAATAATGAGGCCCTATAGGAAATGACACTGTATGCACTCACATCTTTATCTGTATTGTTGTTATCAAAGTAAAATGAACGTATTGTGCGTTTAAATGGGCAATGCGTGTCGTCCACGATGTGTAACAGAAGCTGAGAATGATGCTTGACTGATAGGATACATGGTTGGCCATAAACTATGTTGCGCACATACACCGTTCACGTCGGCTTGATGCAAGACAAGCTGGATGTATTTATACAGTAAACGGATTGGAGGTCAGGGAGAGAAAGGGAAAATAGATCACATCAAAATCAGCGAAACTGTGAATCGAAGACTATCATATAGATAACGTCCTAATATTCATAAAATCACCGGTCTGCAGCAACCGGAGTCAACGAGGTAAGAAACGAGACGTGCATTATTTTCATTTGATTGCATTTCACCAGCCAGCTATTTTGAGTCATCAATGCTAAACGTGAGCTAGCGGATTTGAGCATTGTTTGAAAACACTAAATCATCCAGCTAGCTAGTTTATTATTGTATCGATTGACAGATTACAAAAGTATGTAATGATTTACAAACGCATGCCAGGATCCGTAACGTTTAGAATGTGATCCACTTGAGCCCAAAGAGTGGAGACTGGAGAGAAAGAGTTTGAGTGAGAGAATTGACACAGATTTAGAAAGTCTGTTAGTAACACATGTTTAGTTAACCAGACAGACCCATGGATGTCTCGCCTCAATGAACAACTGGCTGCATCTGAGATTGGGCCCAGCTGAGATCAGATGTTGACCCCCTCCAGGGCCTTCAATATGCATGACTGTCTCCCCTCCTCTACCGTCCGACCCACCCTACACAGCTCAATACAGCCAGCTAGTCATCAATCCCACCGCAGTAATGCCCATGGCACGATACACACACAGCTAGCTCATAATACAGTAATAGAGTTGTGTTACTAAGATGTCTATCATCACTTCATCTAGTTTGCTCGGTGCCTTTTCAAGTATTGGGGACAAAGTCAATGACCAGGTCACATTATTTGGATAGTCCGGATAGTCCATCTGTAGATGGTTTACAGATGGTCATTACTATCAACAAACTATCTGTTGATAAGCATCTGCATGAGAAGGTTTAGAATAAGGGTTAGGCTTAGAGTAAGGGTTAGGTTTAGGATTAGGGTTAGGGTTAGGTTTAGGATCAGGGTTATGGTTAGGTTTAGAATAAGGGTTAAGTTCAGGTTTAGTAGATAGTTAGTTTAAATGTTACTGATAGCCTGTAGAGCATATACAGATGGACTATCCAAAGACAGGGTTACCGAAGACCAATTAGTGGGAAAAATATCATAATTGGTTTGCCTGTGTGAACGCAGCCATATAGATACAGTCAATCAAGTGGAAGGAGCTAGTTGAGGAACATGATGTGCCACTGGCTATTTGCATAGCCAACACCAACTCTTTATCATGTTGACAAATGCAGATCTGTAGTAGAGACAAATCACCACAGACACTGTAGACTAACAATAGACATTCTGTGTACATCACATGTACATCCACACTGGTGGATCCTTGTTAGGTGATGATGACTAACGTTATAGTGATGTGTTTGGGGTAGCCTAGTAGTACATTGGTAGGTTCCATATCTGTTGTCTCTTCTATAGCCTGGTCCCAGATCTGTTGTCTTCTTCTATAGCCTGGTCCCAGATCTGTTGTCTCCTTCTATAGCCTGGTCCCAGATCTGTTCTCCTTCTATAGCCTGGTCCCAGATCTGTTGTCTCCTTCTATAGCCTGGTCCCAGATCTGTTGTCTTCTTCTATAGCCTGGTCCCAGATCTGTTGTCTCTTCTATAGCCTGGTCCCAGACCTGTTGTCTCCTTCTATAGCCTGGTCCCAGACCTGTTGTCTTCTTCTATAGCCTGGTCCCAGATCTGTTGTCTCCTTCTATAGCCTGGTCCCAGATCTGTTGTCTCTTCTATAGCCTGGTCCCAGACCTGTTGTCTCCTTCTATAGCCTGGTCCCAGACCTGTTGTCTTCTTCTATAGCCTGGTCCCAGATCTGTTGTCTCCTTCTATAGCCTGGTCCCAGATCTGTTGTCTCTTCTATAGCCTGGTCCCAGACCTGTTGTCTCCTTCTATAGCCTGGTCCCAGACCTGTTGTCTTCTTCTATAGCCTGGTCCCAGATCTGTTGTCTCCTTATATAGCCTGGTCCCAGATCTGTTGTCTCTTCTATAGCCTGGTCCCAGACCTGTTGTCTCCTTCTATAGCCTGGTCCCAGACCTGTTGTCTTCTTCTATAGCCTGGTCCCAGATCTGTTGTCTCCTTCTATAGCCTGGTCCCAGATCTGTTGTCTCTTCTATAGCCTGGTCCCAGACCTGTTGTCTCCTATAGCCTGGTCCCAGACCTGTTGTCTTCTTCTATAGCCTGGTCCCAGATCTGTTGTCTCCTTCTATAGCCTGGTCCCAGACCTGTTGTCTCCTTATATAGCCTGGTCCCAGATCTGTTGTCTCTTCTATAGCCTGGTCGCAGACCTGTTGTCTCCTTCTATAGCCTGGTCCCAGACCTGTTGTCTTCTTCTATAGCCTGGTCCCAGACCTGTTGTCTCCTTCTATAGCCTGGTCCCAGATCTGCTTGTGCTCTTGTCAACTTCATTATTCGTGTTTGGTATAAATGAGTGACAAGGAGCACATTGTTAAGATAGTTCAACTTGAAATGTAATGCAGTCTTCAATGTCATCTATTATTCATTAAAAAGGACACAGTAACTTTTTTTCATATTCTTTTGGGTGTAGGCTAGTGAGTCTATCTAGCTGCTCATAACTATATAATAATATATACCATGTGGAGCAGGCCTGATGCAGGGGAGGCCTGGCGCAGGGGAGGCCTGGCGCAGGGGAGGCCTGGCGCAGGGGAGGCCTGACGCAGGGGAGGCCTGACGTAGGGGAGGCCTGACGTAGGGGAGGCCTGACGTAGGGGAGGCCTGACTTGGTGCAGGCCTGACGTAGGGGAGGCCTGATGTAGAGGATACTTTTATCTAAAGTGACTTACAGTTGTACGTGCATACATTTTACGTATGGGTGGTCCTGGGAATCGAATTCACTACTAGAGGTCGACTGATTAATTAGAGCCGATTTCAGGTTTTCATATCAATTGGTAATTGGAATTTTTGGATGCCGATTATGGCCGACGATATTGCACTCCACGAGGAGACTTCGTGGCAGGTTGATAATAGATTAATTTGTATGTTTAAGATAATGACTAAAGTATTCCACCCTGAAACCATATAATTGTATGAAATGTGTTAGAGTCATAATCCAATAATGTGTGTGACTAGACTTTTTTAAGACTATGCCATTGTGTTACTATTTCGCAGTATGAGCAGGGTATAGTTGAGACATTCAAGGACAACTGAACTGTCGACTTGTGATAACGGTGAAACTAATAACTGGAAAGAGGCCTCCCCATCTTAGGGAGGAGAGCAACTGTTAGAAACGGCTTGCAGAAGATGATGGAACATGTTGCAATAGGGTGATAAACAATGTATGTGAACTTTACAGGAAAAATACAGCCCACCTAAAGAGAGGTGGAGTTTCTACTGATGTGAGTTCATTTGTGTGTGTGTGCTATAAAAAGATTGTGTTCTCATTTTGAAGTCAGAGCGCTCTCTGAATAAAGTATTGATCTATTGCAGACTGGGACTTTGTCTAATTCTTCATTAACCAGAGCCTTACAACCTCTGGGAATTGGTCAAAGCTATAAAATAGTTCAATTAGAACATTGGGATAGAAATTCTCGTGACAGTTGACCACCTGTTCCGCGAGTGCAGCAAGGATCCAAGGTAAGTTGCTAGCTAGCATTAAACTTACCTTATTCACTAGTTAACCGCTAGCGGAACCCCTCGCCAACAGCCAATGAAATTGCAGGGCGCCATATTCAAACAACAGAAATCTCATAAATCTAATTTCTCAAACATACAAGTATTAGGCACCATTTTAAAGATACAATTTTCGTTAATCCAGCCACAGTGTCTGATTTCAAAAATGCTAAACAGCGAAAGCTCCACAAACGATTGTTAGGTCACCACCAAGTCACAGAAAAACACAGCCATTTTTCCAGCCAAAGAGAGGAGTCACAAAAAGCTGAAATATAGATAAAATCCATCACTAACCTTTGATGATCTTCCTCAGATGACACTCATAGGACTTCATGTTACACAATACATGTATGTTTTGTTCGATAAAGTGCATATTTATATCCAAAAATCTAATTTTACATTGGCGTGTTATGTTCAGTAGTTCCAAAACATGCAGTGATTTTGCAGAGAGCCACATCAATTTACAGAAATACTCATAATAAACATTGATAAGAGATACAACTATTATACATGGAACTTTAGATAAACTTCTCCTTAATGCAACCTCTGTGTCAGATTTCAAAAACTTTAAGGAAAAAGCATACCAAGCAATAATCTGAGTATGGCGCTCAGACACAAAACAGACAAAGAGATATTCACCATGTTGTGGAGTCAACATTAATCAGAAATGGCATTATAAATATTCACTTACCTTTGATGATCTTCATCAGAATGCACTCCCAGGAATCCCAGTTCCAAAATAAATGTTTGATTTGTTCGATAAAGTTCATCATTTATGTCCATATACCTCCTTTTGTTAGGGCGTTTTGTAAACAAATCCATCCGAACGTTCGTACGAAAAGTCCAAAAAGTCATATTACAGGTCGCAGAAACATGTCAAACGAAGTATAGAATCAATCTTTAGGATGTTTTTATCATAATTCTTCAATAATGTTCCAAATGGAGAAATCCTTTGTCTGTAGAAAAGCAATGGAACGCGAGGTAACTTTCACATGAACGCGTGTCACGAGCCCGTGACTCTCTGCCAGACACCTGACTCATTCCCCTCTCATTCGGCCCCACTTCACAGTAGAAGCCTCAAACAAGGTTCTAAAGACTGTTGACATCTAGTGGAAGCATTAGGAAGTGAAAAATGACCCCACAGACACTGAATATTGGAATGGGAATGAGTTGAAAAACTACAGACCTCAGATTTCCCACTTCCTGGTTGGATTTTTCTCAGGTTTTCACCTGCCATATGAGTTCTGTTATACTCACAGACATTATTCAAACAATACTACTAATAACATGCATCTGGTACTGAGTAGCAGGCAGTTTACTCTGGGCACGCTTTTCATCCAAAAGTGAAAATGCTGCCCCCTAGCCCAAACAGGTTAACTACACATGGTTGATGATATTACTAGTTTATCTAGCTTGTCCTGCGTTGCATATAATCAATGCGGTGCCTGAAATTGTGTCACTTCTCTTGCGTTCAGTGTAAGCAGAGTCAGGGTATATGCAGCAGTTTGGGCTGCCTGGCTCGTTGTGAACTGTGTGAAGACCATTTCTTCCTAACAAAGACCGTAATTAATTTGCCAGAATTGTACATAATTATGACATAACATTCACGGTTGTGCAATGTAACAGCAATATTTAGACTTAAGGATGCCACCCGTTAGATAAAATATGGAACAGTTCCTTATTTCACTGAAAGAATAAACGTTTTGTTTTCGAAATCATAGTTTCCGGATTTTACCATATTAATGACCTAAGGCTCGTATTTCTGTGTGTTTATTATAATTAAGTCTATGATTTGATAAAGCTGTCTGACTGAGCGGTGGTAGGCAGGAGCAGGCTCGTATTTCTGTGTGTTTATTATAATTAAGTCTATGATTTGATAGAGCTGTCTGACTGAGCGGTGGTAGGCAGCAGCAGCTTTTTTTACATGGCACATATTGCACTTTTACTTCCTTCTCCAACACTTTGTTTTTGCATTATTTAAACCAAATTGAACATGTTTCATTATTTATTTGAGGCTAAATTGATTTTATTGATGTATTATATTAAGTTAAAATAAAAATGTTCATTGTTAATTCAGTATTGTAATAGTCATTATTACAAATATATTTATAGAAATCGGCAGATTAATCGGTATCGTCTTTTTTTGGTCCTCCAATAATCGGCCGACCTCTATTCACTACCCTGATGTTACAAGCTCCATGCTGTTCTCCGTGAGTGACTACACTACAGTTAATTGATTGAATCTAGAGCATGTAGGGCCTGTCTAGTATCTTCAGCCTCATGCCAGACCTCTCCCTTCAGTCCTTTGTGCTTCCTCTCTCAACCGTGTCTGTCTCTGCTCCTACACGATAAGGGTTTTTCATATGTTGGCACTAGCTTCCTGTAACCTCCTTCCCACGTGTGTGTGTGTGTGTGTGTGTGTGTGTGTGTGTGTGTGTGTGTGTGTGTGTGTGTGTGTGTGTGTGTGTGTGTGTGTGTGTGTGTGTGTGTGTGTGTGTGTGTGTGTGTGTGTGTGTGTGTGTGTGTGTGTGTGTGTGTGTGTGTGAGTCACGATAAGGCCTCCCCCTATGATGTGTACATTGTACGTACAGTGTCTCTACAACGTCTCCTCTACACTGTGTTTTCCTGGTCTACAGACCTCTCTGCCCAGTGTACCAGTGTCTCCTCTTGGTCTACAGACCTCTCTGCCCAGTGTACCAGTGTCTCTACAACGTCTCCTCTACACTGTGTTCTCCTGGTCTACAGACCTCTGCCCAGTGTACCAGTGTCTCCTCTTGGTCTACAGACCTCTCTGCCCAGTGTACCAGTGTCTCCTCTTGGTCTACAGACCTCTCTGCCCAGTGTACCAGTGTCTCCTCTTGGTCTACAGACCTCTCTGCCCAGTGTACCAGTGTCTCTACAACGTCTCCTCTTGGTCTATAGACCTCTCTGCCCAGTGTACCAGTGTCTCCTCTAGGTCTACAGACCTCTCTGCCCAGTGTACCAGGTCCTCCTCTAGGTCTACAGACCTCTCTGCCCAGTGTACCAGTGTCTCTACAACGTTTCCTCTAGGTCTACAGACCTCTCTGCCCAGTGTAGCACTGTCTCGTCTAGGTCTACAGACCTCTCTGCCCAGTGTACCAGCAGTATGGTGTAACTTAATCTAAATTACATGTTCATTTGAGTCTGTCAGACCTTGTGTGTGGATTTGCATGTGCATTCTTCCATTGTAGTTGGACTGGAAGCTCCTTCCTGTCAGGGTTTAGGCTGCACCACACAGCTGTGTTGGTTTGGGCTGCTGTAACTGCCACAGCATCGATAGGTCACAGTCTCTCTTCTCCCACAGAGTGGTGGCCCTGGTCTAAACTACTAATGTACTGGAACCGTTATGGTGTGAGGAGACTTCACTCACATCCCTCAGTTCAATGTGTATGACTGTGTCTGATGAAAATCGGTTGGATGAGTGAAGGCTATTCTGAGTGTGACTGACTGTTTTACCCATGTCTGGCTAGCTGTCTGTCTTTCTGGCTAGCTGTCTGTCTTTCTGGCTAGCTGTCTGTCTTTCTGGCTAGCTGTCTGTCTTTCTGGCTGGCCTGATGTCTTTCTGGTTAGCTGTCCGTCTTTCTGGCTGGTTGGATTGATCTCTTTCTGGCTGTCTGTCCAGCTCTCACAGTCAATAGTGTTTGATAATTCTGTCTGTCTTTCGGTAGCTAGAGAAGCCAAGGCACTTGTACTAGACTGTTGACAGTGGTCTACTGTATTCTGGCCAACCCATTGACGGACTCTCAGCAGACTCTATCAATGACCAGCGAATTGCTGTCTTGTTAGTCTATAATACATCTATTATCATCCACATTGACCAAACTAAGGCTGTTTGTCATGTTGCTGTAGACCATGTTGTGTGTGTTGTCTTGAAGAGACCAGTAACTATAGAGGGGATGGCTGACGACGTCATGAAAACGATGTGCGTTGCGTCGAGGGGGCAGCAGTCTGTGTTATGTTATGATTCTGGACGGTCAGATAGCAACAATGACAAGAAGCTGCCATGTTGGGAGTCCTAGGTTGCTCGTTTAGTCTCATTGTGTCTTGTTCTTGACACCATGTCTTGTTTTGAGGGGTTTTGACTGATGTCATGTCAATGCTAATGGGGCTAAAATTCGCTAGCTAGCTAATCAACAACTGGAACGATGCATTTAAGAGACAACAAGTGCTCATTGTGCAAATGTATTTATGTTTTCAATAAACAATTGAAGAGGATATATAGTTTCCATGTTGTGAACAATCCTTTGTTCCTCAGCCAACCCCGCTGGGTCTGTTCCATGGTTGAGCTCACATCGTTTTTGTTGCTCAACAACCCACCCGTCTATGGCCCTGTCATCTTAATCTATGGCCTTGTCATCTTAATCTATGGCCTTGTCATCTTAATCTATGGCCTTGTCATCTTAATATATGGCCCTGTCATCTTAATCTATGGCCCTGTCATCTTAATCTATGGCCTTGTCATCTTAATCTATGGCCCTGTCATCTTAATCTATGGCCCTGTCATCTTAATCTATGGCCCTGTCATCTTAATCTATGGCCCTGTCATCTTAATCTATGGCCCTGTCATCTTAATCTATGGCCTTGTCATCTTAATCTATGGCCCTGTCATCTTAATCTATGGCCCTGTCATCTTAATCTATGGCCCTGTCATCTTAATCTATGGCCCTGTCATCTTAATCTATGGCCCTGTCATCTTAATCTATGGCCTTGTCATCTTAATCTATGGCCCTGTCATCTTAATCTATGGCCCTGTCATCTTAATCTATGGCCCTGTCATCTTAATCTATGGCCCTGTCATCTTAATCTATGGCCCTGTCATCTTAATCTATGGCCCTGTCATCTTAATCTATGGCCCTGTCATCTTAATCTATGGCCTTGTCATCTTAATCTATGGCCTTGTCATCTTAATCTATGGCCTTGTCATCTTAATCTATGGCCTTGTCATCTTAATCTATGGCCCTGTCATCTTAATCTATGGCCTTGTCATCTTAATCTATGGCCTTGTCATCTTAATCTATGGCCCTGTCATCTTAATCTATGGCCTTGTCATCTTAATCTATGGCCTTGTCATCTTAATCTATGGCCTTGTCATCTTAATCTATGGCCCTGTCATCTTAATCTATGGCCCTGTCATCTTAATCTATGGCCCTGTCATCTTAATCTATGGCCCTGTCATCTTAATCTATGGCCCTGTCATCTTAATCTATGGCCCTGTCATCTTAATCTATGGCCTTGTCATCTTTTTCTACATTCACTTAAATCAATAACACAGAGACAGATAAAACAATAACACAGAGACAGAAATGTTCTTATCAAAATGTAGCCTCTTCATTTGATCTGAATAAACTGGATTCATTTCAGATGAAGAGTTTTATACTGTGACTCTAAACACCAGCAGGCACTTTCCTTCTATTTTCATACCTATATAAAGAGCATGTAGCATACATACACAACATACCTTTATAAAGAGCATGTAGCATACATACACAACATACCTTTATAAAGAGCATGTAGCATACATACACAACATACCTTTATAAAGAGCATGTAGCATACATACACAACATACCTTTATAAAGAGCATGTAGCATACATACACAACATACCTTTATAAAGAGCAGGTAGCCTGGTGGTTAGAGGGGAGGCAGGCAGCCTGGTGGTTAGAGGGGAGGCAGGCAGCCTGGTGGTTAGAGGGGAGGCAGGCAGCCTGGTGGTTAGAGGGGCGGCAGGCAGCCTGGTGGTTAGAGGGGCGGCAGGCAGCCTGGTGGTTAGAGGGGAGGCAGGCAGCCTGGTGGTTAGAGGGGAGGCAGGCAGCCTGGTGGTTAGAGGGGAGGCAGGCAGCCTGGTGGTTAGAGGGGAGGCAGGCAGCCTGGTGGTTAGAGGGGAGGCAGGCAGCCTGGTGGTTAGAGGGGAGGCAGGCAGCCTGGTGGTTAGAGGGGAGGCAGGCAGCCTGGTGGTTAGAGGGGCGGCAGGCAGCCTGGTGGTTAGAGGGGCGGCAGGCAGCCTGGTGGTTAGAGGGGCGGCAGGCAGCCTGGTGGTTAGAGGGGCGGCAGGCAGCCTGGTGGTTAGAGGGGCGGCAGGCAGCCTGGTGGTTAGAGGGGCGGCAGGCAGCCTGGTGGTTAGAGGGGCGGCAGGCAGCCTGGTGGTTAGAGGGGCGGCAGGCAGCCTGGTGGTTAGAGGGGCGGCAGGCAGCCTGGTGGTTAGAGGGGCGGCAGGCAGCCTGGTGGTTAGAGGGGCGGCAGGCAGCCTGGTGGTTAGAGGGGCGGCAGGCAGCCTGGTGGTTAGAGGGGAGGCAGGCAGCCTGGTGGTTAGAGGGGAGGCAGGCAGCCTGGTGGTTAGAGGGGAGGCAGGCAGCCTGGTGGTTAGAGGGGAGGCAGGCAGCCTGGTGGTTAGAGGGGAGGCAGGCAGCCTGGTGGTTAGAGGGGAGGCAGGCAGCCTGGTGGTTATAGCGTTGGGCCAGTAACCAAAAGGTTGCTAGATCGAGCTGACAAGGTAAAAAATCTGTCGTTCTGCCCCTGAACAAGGCAGTTAACCCACTGTTCCCCAGTAGGCTGTCATTGTAAATAAGAATTTGTTCTTAACTGACTTTCCTAGTGAAATAAAAATGAATCAAACTAAGGAGTGGAATGACATTCACATGTTAAGGGAACATGTTGGCTGTATAGAGCACGTTTTTAAAGAGTCTGAATAAGAATACAATTTGGATAAAGCCACAGAAAAATAACAGAAACAAACAGAAGTGCGATATGTCAGGAACTCTGACCAGACACCTTCATACTGTCTATGTTGCAAGATTGATGTAATTCTCTCCATGTCAGCAAGTTCCCTCTATAGACCTAAACCACATATTTTTTTTAAAGCTTTATTTAACTAGGCAAGTCACTTAAGAACACATTCTTATTTTCAATGATGGCCTACCCCGGCCAAACCCTCCCCTGACTCAGACGACGCCGGGCCAATTGTGCGCCACAGGTCTGGTTGAGTAATAATACCTAGGAGGAGATGATATGGGTCTGGTTGAGTAATAATACCTAAGAGGAGATGGGTCTGGTTGAGTAATAATACCTAAGAGGAGATGATATGGGTCTGGTTGAGTAATAATACCTAGGAGGAGATGATATGGGTCTGGTTGAGTAATAATACCTAGGAGGAGAGGATATGGGGCTGGTTGAGTAATAATACCTAGGAGGAGATGATATGGGTCTGGTTGAGTAATAATACCTAGGAGGAGAGGATATGGGGCTGGTTGAGTAATAATACCTAGGAGGAGATGATATGGGTCTGGTTGAGTAATAATACCTAGGAGGAGATGATATGGGTCCGGTTGAGTAATAATACCTAGGAGGAGATGGGTTTGGTTGAGTAATAATACCTAGGAGGAGATGATATGGGTCTGGTTGAGTAATAATACCTAGGAGGAGATGATATGGGTCTGGTTGAGTAATAATACCTAGGAGGAGATGATAAGGGTCTGGTTGAGTAATAATACCTAGGAGGAGATGATATGGGTCTGGTTGAGTAATAATACCTAGGAGGAGATGATATGGATCTGGTTGACTAATAATACCTAGGAGGAGATTATATGGGTCTGGTTGAGTAATAATACCTAGGAGGAGATGATATGGGTCTGGTTGAGTAATAATACCTAGGAGGAGATGATATGGGTCTGGTTGAGTAATAATACCTAGGAGGAGATGATATGGGTCTGGTTGAGTAATAATACCTAGGAGGAGATGATATGGGTCTGGTTGAGTAATAATACCTAGGAGGAGATGATATGGGTCTGGGTGAGTAATAATACCTAGGAGGAGATGATATGGGTCTGGTTGAGTAATAATACCTAGGAGGAGATGGGTCTGGTTGAGTAATAATACCTAGGAGGAGATGGGTTTGGTTGAGTAATAATACCTAGGAGGAGATGATATGGGTCTGGTTGAGTAATAATACCTAGGAGGAGATGATATGGGTCTGGTTGAGTAATAATACCTAGGAGGAGATGATATGGGGCTGGTTGAGTAATAATACCTAGGAGGAGATGATATGGGGCTGGTTGAGTAATAATACCTAGGAGGATATGATATGGGGCTGGTTGAGTAATAATACCTAAGAGGAGATGATATGGGTCTGGTTGAGTAATAATACCTAGGAGGAGATGATATGGGTCTGGTTGAGTAATAATACCTAGGAGGAGATGATATGGGTCTGGTTGAGTAATAATACCTAGGAGGCGATGATATGGGTCTGGTTGAGTAATAATACCTAGGAGGAGATGATATGGGTCTGGTTGAGTAATAATACCTAGGAGGCGATGATATGGGTCTGGTTGAGTAATAATACCTAGGAGGAGATGATATGGGTCTGGTTGAGTAATAATACCTAGGAGGAGATGATATGGGTCTGGTTGAGTAATAATACCTAGGAGGAGATGATATGGGTCTGGTTGAGTAATAATACCTAGGAGGAGATGATATGGGTCTGGTTGAGTAATAATACCTAAGAGGAGATGATATGGGGCTGGTTGAGTAATAATACCTAGGAGGAGATGATATGGGGCTGGTTGAGTAATAATACCTAGGAGGAGATGGGTCTGGTTGAGTAATAATACCTAGGAGGAGATGATATGGGTCTGGTTGAGTAATAATACCTAGGAGGAGATGATATGGGTCTGGTTGAGTAATAATACCTAGGAGGAGATGATATGGGTCTGGTTGAGTAATAATACCTAGGAGGAGATGATATGGGTCTGGTTGAGTAATAATACCTAGGAGGAGATGATATGGATCTGGTTGAGTAATAATACCTAGGAGGAGATGATATGGGTCTGGTTGAGTAATAATACCTAGGAGGAGATGATATGGGTCTGGTTGAGTAATAATACCTAGGAGGAGATGATATGGGTCTGGTTGAGTAATAATACCTAGGAGGAGATGATATGGGTCTGGTTGAGTAATAATACCTAGGAGGAGATGATATGGATCTGGTTGAGTAATAATACCTAGGAGGAGATGATATGGGTCTGGTTGAGTAATAATACCTAGGAGGAGATGATATGGGTCTGGTTGAGTAATAATACCTAGGAGGAGATGATATGGGTCTGGTTGAGTAATAATACCTAGGAGGAGATGATATGGGTCTGGTTGATTAATAATACCTAGGAGGAGATGATATGGGTCTGGTTGAGTAATAATACCTAGGAGGAGATGATATGGGTCTGGTTGAGTAATAATACCTAGGAGGAGATGGGTCTGGTTGAGTAATAATACCTAGGAGGAGATGATATGGGTCTGGTTGAGTAATAATACCTAGGAGGAGATGATATGGATCTGGTTGACTAATAATACCTAGGAGGAGATGATATGGGTCTGGTTGAGTAATAATACCTAGGAGGAGATGATATGGGTCTGGTTGAGTAATAATACCTAGGAGGAGATGATATGGGTCTGGTTGAGTAATAATACCTAGGAGGAGATGATATGGGGCTGGTTGAGTAATAATACCTAGGAGGAGATGATATGGGGCTGGTTGAGTAATAATACCTAGGAGGATATGATATGGGGCTGGTTGAGTAATAATACCTAAGAGGAGATGATATGGGTCTGGTTGAGTAATAATACCTAGGAGGAGATGATATGGGTCTGGTTGAGTAATAATACCTAGGAGGAGATGATATGGGTCTGGTTGAGTAATAATACCTAAGAGGAGATGATATGGGTCTGGTTGAGTAATAATACCTAGGAGGCGATGATATGGGTCTGGTTGAGTAATAATACCTAGGAGGAGATGATATGGGTCTGGTTGAGTAATAATACCTAGGAGGCGATGATATGGGTCTGGTTGAGTAATAATACCTAGGAGGAGATGATATGGGTCTGGTTGAGTAATAATACCTAGGAGGCGATGATATGGGTCTGGTTGAGTAATAATACCTAGGAGGAGATGATATGGGTCTGGTTGAGTAATAATACCTAGGAGGAGATGATATGGGTCTGGTTGAGTAATAATACCTAGGAGGAGATGATATGGGTCTGGTTGAGTAATAATACCTAGGAGGAGATGGGTCTGGTTGAGTAATAATACCTAGGAGGAGATGATATGGGTCTGGTTGAGTAATAATACCTAGGAGGAGATGATATGGGTCTGGTTGAGTAATAATACCTAGGAGGAGATGATATGGGTCTGGTTGAGTAATAATACCTAGGAGGAGATGATATGGGTCTGGTTGAGTAATAATACCTAGGAGGAGATGATATGGGTCTGGTTGAGTAATAATACCTAGGAGGAGATGATATGGGTCTGGTTGAGTAATAATACCTAGGAGGAGATGATATGGGTCTGGTTGAGTAATAATACCTAGGAGGAGATGATATGGGTCTGGTTGAGTAATAATACCTAGGAGGAGATGATATGGGTCTGGTTGAGTAATAATACCTAGGAGGAGATGGGTCTGGTTGAGTAATAATACCTAGGAGGAGATGATATGGGTCTGGTTGAGTAATAATACCTAGGAGGAGATGGGTCTGGTTGAGTAATAATACCTAGGAGGAGATGGGTTTGGTTGAGTAATAATACCTAGGAGGAGATGATATGGGTCTGGTTGAGTAATAATACCTAGGAGGAGATGATATGGGTCTGGTTGAGTAATAATACCTAGGAGGAGATGATATGGGGCTGGTTGAGTAATAATACCTAGGAGGAGATGATATGGGGCTGGTTGAGTAATAATACCTAGGAGGATATGATATGGGGCTGGTTGAGTAATAATACCTAAGAGGAGATGATATGGGTCTGGTTGAGTAATAATACCTAGGAGGAGATGATATGGGTCTGGTTGAGTAATAATACCTAGGAGGAGATGATATGGGTCTGGTTGAGTAATAATACCTAAGAGGAGATGGGTCTGGTTGAGTAATAATACCTAAGAGGAGATGATATGGGTCTGGTTGAGTAATAATACCTAGGAGGAGATGATATGGGTCTGGTTGAGTAATAATACCTAGGAGGAGATGATATGGGGCTGGTTGAGTAATAATACCTAGGAGGAGATGATATGGGTCTGGTTGAGTAATAATACCTAGGAGGAGAGGATATGGGGCTGGTTGAGTAATAATACCTAGGAGGAGATGACATGGGTCTGGTTGAGTAATAATACCTAGGAGGAGAGGATATGGGGCTGGTTGAGTAATAATACCTAGGAGGAGATGATATGGGTCTGGTTGAGTAATAATACCTAGGAGGAGAGGATATGGGGCTGGTTGAGTAATAATACCTAGGAGGAGATGATATGGGTCTGGTTGAGTAATAATACCTAGGAGGAGATGATATGGGTCTGGTTGAGTAATAATACCTAGGAGGAGATGATATGGGTCTGGTTGAGTAATAATACCTAGGAGGAGATGATATGGGTCTGGTTGAGTAATAATACCTAGGAGGAGATGATATGGATCTGGTTGACTAATAATACCTAGGAGGAGATGATATGGGTCTGGTTGAGTAATAATACCTAGGAGGAGATGATATGGGTCTGGTTGAGTAATAATACCTAGGAGGAGATGATATGGGTCTGGTTGAGTAATAATACCTAGGAGGAGATGATATGGGTCTGGTTGAGTAATAATACCTAGGAGGAGATGATATGGGTCTGGTTGAGTAATAATACCTAGGAGGAGATGATATGGGTCTGGGTGAGTAATAATACCTAGGAGGAGATGGGTCTGGTTGAGTAATAATACCTAGGAGGAGATGATATGGGTCTGGTTGAGTAATAATACCTAGGAGGAGATGGGTCTGGTTGAGTAATAATACCTAGGGGGAGATGGGTTTGGTTGAGTAATAATACCTAGGAGGAGATGATATGGGTCTGGTTGAGTAATAATACCTAGGAGGAGATGATATGGGTCTGGTTGAGTAATAATACCTAGGAGGAGATGATATGGGGCTGGTTGAGTAATAATACCTAGGAGGAGATGATATGGGGCTGGTTGAGTAATAATACCTAGGAGGAGATGGGTCTGGTTGAGTAATAATACCTAGGAGGAGATGATATGGGTCTGGTTGAGTAATAATACCTAAGAGGAGATGATATGGGGCTGGTTGAGTAATAATACCTAGGAGGAGATGATATGGGTCTGGTTGAGTAATAATACCTAGGAGGAGATGATATGGGGCTGGTTGAGTAATAATACCTAGGAGGAGATGATATGGGGCTGGTTGAGTAATAATACCTAGGAGGAGATGATATGGGGCTGGTTGAGTAATAATACCTAGGAGGAGATGAGATGGGTCTGGTTGAGTAATAATACCTAGGAGGAGATGATATGGGTCTGGTTGAGTAATAATACCTAGGAGGAGATGATATGGGTCTGGTTGAGTAATAATACCTAGGAGGAGATGATATGGATCTGGTTGAGTAATAATACCTAGGAGGAGATGATATGGGTCTGGTTGAGTAATAATACCTAGGAGGAGATGATATGGGTCTGGTTGAGTAATAATACCTAGGAGGAGATGATATGGGTCTGGTTGAGTAATAATACCTAGGAGGTGATGATATGGGTCTGGTTGAGTAATAATACCTAGGAGGAGATGATATGGGTCTGGTTGAGTAATAATACCTAGGAGGAGATGGGTCTGGTTGAGTAATAATACCTAGGAGGAGATGATATGGGTCTGGTTGAGTAATAATACCTAGGAGGAGATGATATGGATCTGGTTGACTAATAATACCTAGGAGGAGATGATATGGGTCTGGTTGAGTAATAATACCTAGGAGGAGATGATATGGGTCTGGTTGAGTAATAATACCTAGGAGGAGATGATATGGGTCTGGTTGAGTAATAATACCTAGGAGGAGATGATATGGGTCTGGTTGAGTAATAATACCTAGGAGGAGATGATATGGGTCTGGTTGAGTAATAATACCTAGGAGGAGATGATATGGGTCTGGGTGAGTAATAATACCTAGGAGGAGATGGGTCTGGTTGAGTAATAATACCTAGGAGGAGATGATATGGGTCTGGTTGAGTAATAATACCTAGGAGGAGATGGGTCTGGTTGAGTAATAATACCTAGGGGGAGATGGGTTTGGTTGAGTAATAATACCTAGGAGGAGATGATATGGGTCTGGTTGAGTAATAATACCTAGGAGGAGATGATATGGGTCTGGTTGAGTAATAATACCTAGGAGGAGATGATATGGGGCTGGTTGAGTAATAATACCTAGGAGGAGATGATATGGGGCTGGTTGAGTAATAATACCTAGGAGGATATGATATGGGGCTGGTTGAGTAATAATACCTAAGAGGAGATGATATGGGTCTGGTTGAGTAATAATACCTAGGAGGAGATGATATGGGTCTGGTTGAGTAATAATACCTAGGAGGAGATGATATGGGTCTGGTTGAGTAATAATACCTAGGAGGAGATGGGTCTGGTTGAGTAATAATACCTAGGAGGAGATGATATGGGTCTGGTTGAGTAATAATACCTAAGAGGAGATGATATGGGGCTGGTTGAGTAATAATACCTAGGAGGAGATGATATGGGTCTGGTTGAGTAATAATACCTAGGAGGAGATGATATGGGGCTGGTTGAGTAATAATACCTAGGAGGAGATGATATGGGGCTGGTTGAGTAATAATACCTAGGAGGAGATGATATGGGGCTGGTTGAGTAATAATACCTAGGAGGAGATGAGATGGGTCTGGTTGAGTAATAATACCTAGGAGGAGATGATATGGGTCTGGTTGAGTAATAATATCTAGGAGGAGATGATATGGGTCTGGTTGAGTAATAATACCTAGGAGGAGATGATATGGGTCTGGTTGAGTAATAATACCTAGGAGGAGATGATATGGGTCTGGTTGAGTAATAATACCTAGGAGGAGATGATATGGATCTGGTTGAGTAATAATACCTAGGAGGACATGATATGGGTCTGGTTGAGTAATAATACCTAGGAGGAGATAATATGGGTCTGGTTGAGTAATAATACCTAGGAGGAGATGATATGGGTCTGGTTGAGTAATAATACCTAGGAGGTGATGATATGGGTCTGGTTGAGTAATAATACCTAGGAGGAGATGATATGGGTCTGGTTGAGTAATAATACCTAGGAGGAGATGGGTCTGGTTGAGTAATAATACCTAGGAGGAGATGATATGGGTCTGGTTGAGTAATAATACCTAGGAGGAGATGGGTCTGGTTGAGTAATAATACCTAGGAGGAGATGGGTTTGGTTGAGTAATAATACCTAGGAGGAGATGGTATGGATCTGGTTGAGTAATAATACCTAGGAGGAGATGATATGGGTCTGGTTGAGTAATAATACCTAGGAGGAGATGATATGGGTCTGGTTGAGTAATAATACCTAGGAGGAGATGATATGGGTCTGGTTGAGTAATAATACCTAGGAGGAGATGATATGGATCTGGTTGAGTAATAATACCTAGGAGGAGATGATATGGGTCTGGTTGAGTAATAATACCTAGGAGGAGATGATATGGGTCTGGTTGAGTAATAATACCTAGGAGGAGATGATATGGGTCTGGTTGAGTAATAATACCTAGGAGGAGATGATATGGATCTGGTTGAGTAATAATACCTAGGAGGAGATGATATGGGTCTGGTTGAGTAATAATACCTAGGAGGAGATGGGTCTGGTTGAGTAATAATACCTAGGAGGAGATGATATGGGTCTGGTTGAGTAATAATACCTAGGAGGAGATGATATGGGTCTGGTTGAGTAATAATACCTAGGAGGAGATGGGTCTGGTTGAGTAATAATACCTAGGAGGAGATGATATGGGTCTGGTTGAGTAATAATACCTAGGAGGAGATGGGTCTGGTTGAGTAATAATACCTAGGAGGAGATGGGTTTGGTTGAGTAATAATACCTAGGAGGAGATGGTATGGATCTGGTTGAGTAATAATACCTAGGAGGAGATGATATGGGTCTGGTTGAGTAATAATACCTAGGAGGAGATGATATGGGTCTGGTTGAGTAATAATACCTAGGAGGAGATGATATGGGTCTGGTTGAGTAATAATACCTAGGAGGAGATGATATGGATCTGGTTGAGTAATAATACCTAGGAGGAGATGATATGGGTCTGGTTGAGTAATAATACCTAGGAGGAGATGATATGGGTCTGGTTGAGTAATAATACCTAGGAGGAGATGATATGGGTCTGGTTGAGTAATAATACCTAGGAGGAGATGATATGGATCTGGTTGAGTAATAATACCTAGGAGGAGATGATATGGGTCTGGTTGAGTAATAATACCTAGGAGGAGATGGGTCTGGTTGAGTAATAATACCTAGGAGGAGATGATATGGGTCTGGTTGAGTAATAATACCTAGGAGGAGATGGGTCTGGTTGAGTAATAATACCTAGGAGGAGATGGGTTTGGTTGAGTAATAATACCTAGGAGGAGATGGTATGGATCTGGTTGAGTAATAATACCTAGGAGGAGATGATATGGGTCTGGTTGAGTAATAATACCTAGGAGGAGATGATATGGGTCTGGTTGAGTAATAATACCTAGGAGGAGATGATATGGGGCTGGTTGAGTAATAATACCTAGGAGGAGATGATATGGGGCTGGTTGAGTAATAATACCTAGGAGGATATGATATGGGGCTGGTTGAGTAATAATACCTAAGAGGAGATGATATGGGTCTGGTTGAGTAATAATACCTAGGAGGAGATGATATGGGTCTGGTTGAGTAATAATACCTAGGAGGAGATGATATGGGTCTGGTTGAGTAATAATACCTAGGAGGAGATGATATGGGTCTGGTTGAGTAATAATACCTAGGAGGCGATGATATGGGTCTGGTTGAGTAATAATACCTAGGAGGAGATGATATGGGTCTGGTTGAGTAATAATACCTAGGAGGAGATGATATGGGTCTGGTTGAGTAATAATACCTAGGAGGAGATGGGTTTGGTTGAGTAATAATACCTAGGAGGAGATGATATGGGTCTGGTTGAGTAATAATACCTAGGAGGAGATGGGTCTGGTTGAGTAATAATACCTAGGAGGAGATGGGTTTGGTTGAGTAATAATACCTAGGAGGAGATGATATGGGTCTGGTTGAGTAATAATACCTAGGAGGAGATGATATGGGTCTGGTTGAGTAATAATACCTAGGAGGAGATGGGTCTGGTTGAGTAATAATACCTAGGAGGAGATGATATGGGTCTGGTTGAGTAATAATACCTAGGAGGAGATGATATGGGTCTGGTTGAGTAATAATACCTAGGAGGAGATGATATGGGTCTGGTTGAGTAATAATACCTAAGAGGAGATGATATGGGTCTGGTTGAGTAATAATACCTAGGAGGCGATGATATGGGTCTGGTTGAGTAATAATACCTAGGAGGAGATGATATGGGTCTGGTTGAGTAATAATACCTAGGAGGCGATGATATGGGTCTGGTTGAGTAATAATACCTAGGAGGAGATGATATGGGTCTGGTTGAGTAATAATACCTAGGAGGCGATGATATGGGTCTGGTTGAGTAATAATACCTAGGAGGAGATGATATGGGTCTGGTTGAGTAATAATACCTAGGAGGAGATGATATGGGTCTGGTTGAGTAATAATACCTAGGAGGAGATGATATGGGTCTGGTTGAGTAATAATACCTAGGAGGAGATGGGTCTGGTTGAGTAATAATACCTAGGAGGAGATGATATGGGTCTGGTTGAGTAATAATACCTAGGAGGAGATGATATGGGTCTGGTTGAGTAATAATACCTAGGAGGAGATGATATGGGTCTGGTTGAGTAATAATACCTAGGAGGAGATGATATGGGTCTGGTTGAGTAATAATACCTAGGAGGAGATGATATGGATCTGGTTGAGTAATAATACCTAGGAGGAGATGATATGGGTCTGGTTGAGTAATAATACCTAGGAGGAGATGATATGGGTCTGGTTGAGTAATAATACCTAGGAGGAGATGATATGGGTCTGGTTGAGTAATAATACCTAGGAGGAGATGATATGGGTCTGGTTGAGTAATAATACCTAGGAGGAGATGATATGGGTCTGGTTGAGTAATAATACCTAGGAGGAGATGATATGGGTCTGGTTGAGTAATAATACCTAGGAGGAGATGGGTCTGGTTGAGTAATAATACCTAGGAGGAGATGATATGGGTCTGGTTGAGTAATAATACCTAGGAGGAGATGGGTCTGGTTGAGTAATAATACCTAGGAGGAGATGGGTTTGGTTGAGTAATAATACCTAGGAGGAGATGATATGGGTCTGGTTGAGTAATAATACCTAGGAGGAGATGATATGGGTCTGGTTGAGTAATAATACCTAGGAGGAGATGATATGGGGCTGGTTGAGTAATAATACCTAGGAGGAGATGATATGGGGCTGGTTGAGTAATAATACCTAGGAGGATATGATATGGGGCTGGTTGAGTAATAATACCTAAGAGGAGATGATATGGGTCTGGTTGAGTAATAATACCTAGGAGGAGATGATATGGGTCTGGTTGAGTAATAATACCTAGGAGGAGATGATATGGGTCTGGTTGAGTAATAATACCTAAGAGGAGATGGGTCTGGTTGAGTAATAATACCTAAGAGGAGATGATATGGGTCTGGTTGAGTAATAATACCTAGGAGGAGATGATATGGGTCTGGTTGAGTAATAATACCTAGGAGGAGATGATATGGGGCTGGTTGAGTAATAATACCTAGGAGGAGATGATATGGGTCTGGTTGAGTAATAATACCTAGGAGGAGAGGATATGGGGCTGGTTGAGTAATAATACCTAGGAGGAGATGACATGGGTCTGGTTGAGTAATAATACCTAGGAGGAGAGGATATGGGGCTGGTTGAGTAATAATACCTAGGAGGAGATGATATGGGTCTGGTTGAGTGATAATACCTAGGAGGAGATGATATGGGTCTGGTTGAGTAATAATACCTAGGAGGAGAGGATATGGGGCTGGTTGAGTAATAATACCTAGGAGGAGATGATATGGGTCTGGTTGAGTAATAATACCTAGGAGGAGATGATATGGGTCTGGTTGAGTAATAATACCTAGGAGGAGATGATATGGGTCTGGTTGAGTAATAATACCTAGGAGGAGATGATATGGGTCTGGTTGAGTAATAATACCTAGGAGGAGATGATATGGATCTGGTTGACTAATAATACCTAGGAGGAGATGATATGGGTCTGGTTGAGTAATAATACCTAGGAGGAGATGATATGGGTCTGGTTGAGTAATAATACCTAGGAGGAGATGATATGGGTCTGGTTGAGTAATAATACCTAGGAGGAGATGATATGGGTCTGGTTGAGTAATAATACCTAGGAGGAGATGATATGGGTCTGGTTGAGTAATAATACCTAGGAGGAGATGATATGGGTCTGGGTGAGTAATAATACCTAGGAGGAGATGGGTCTGGTTGAGTAATAATACCTAGGAGGAGATGATATGGGTCTGGTTGAGTAATAATACCTAGGAGGAGATGGGTCTGGTTGAGTAATAATACCTAGGAGGAGATGGGTTTGGTTGAGTAATAATACCTAGGAGGAGATGATATGGGTCTGGTTGAGTAATAATACCTAGGAGGAGATGATATGGGTCTGGTTGAGTAATAATACCTAGGAGGAGATGATATGGGGCTGGTTGAGTAATAATACCTAGGAGGAGATGATATGGGGCTGGTTGAGTAATAATACCTAGGAGGATATGATATGGGGCTGGTTGAGTAATAATACCTAAGAGGAGATGATATGGGTCTGGTTGAGTAATAATACCTAGGAGGAGATGATATGGGTCTGGTTGAGTAATAATACCTAGGAGGAGATGATATGGGTCTGGTTGAGTAATAATACCTAGGAGGAGATGATATGGGTCTGGTTGAGTAATAATACCTAGGAGGAGATGGGTCTGGTTGAGTAATAATACCTAGGAGGAGATGATATGGGTCTGGTTGAGTAATAATACCTAGGAGGAGATGATATGGGTCTGGTTGAGTAATAATACCTAGGAGGAGATGATATGGGTCTGGTTGAGTAATAATACCTAGGAGGAGATGATATGGGGCTGGTTGAGTAATAATACCTAGGAGGAGATGATATGGGGCTGGTTGAGTAATAATACCTAGGAGGAGATGGGTCTGGTTGAGTAATAATACCTAGGAGGAGATGATATGGGTCTGGTTGAGTAATAATACCTAGGAGGAGATGATATGGGTCTGGTTGAGTAATAATACCTAGGAGGAGATGATATGGGTCTGGTTGAGTAATAATACCTAGGAGGAGATGATATGGGTCTGGTTGAGTAATAATACCTAGGAGGAGATGATATGGGTCTGGTTGAGTAATAATACCTAGGAGGAGATGATATGGATCTGGTTGAGTAATAATACCTAGGAGGAGATGATATGGGTCTGGTTGAGTAATAATACCTAGGAGGAGATGATATGGGTCTGGTTGAGTAATAATACCTAGGAGGAGATGATATGGGTCTGGTTGAGTAATAATACCTAGGAGGAGATGATATGGGTCTGGTTGAGTAATAATACCTAGGAGGAGATGATATGGGTCTGGTTGAGTAATAATACCTAGGAGGAGATGGGTCTGGTTGAGTAATAATACCTAGGAGGAGATGATATGGGTCTGGTTGAGTAATAATACCTAGGAGGAGATGGGTCTGGTTGAGTAATAATACCTAGGAGGAGATGGGTTTGGTTGAGTAATAATACCTAGGAGGAGATGGTATGGATCTGGTTGAGTAATAATACCTAGGAGGAGATGATATGGGTCGGGTTGAGTAATAATACCTAGGAGGAGATGATATGGGTCTGGTTGAGTAATAATACCTAGGAGGAGATGATATGGGTCTGGTTGAGTAATAATACCTAGGAGGAGATGATATGGATCTGGTTGAGTAATAATACCTAGGAGGAGATGATATGGGTCTGGTTGAGTAATAATACCTAGGAGGAGATGATATGGGTCTGGTTGAGTAATAATACCTAGGAGGAGATGATATGGGTCTGGTTGAGTAATAATACCTAGGAGGAGATGATATGGGTCTGGTTGAGTAATAATACCTAGGAGGAGATGATATGGGTCTGGTTGAGTAATAATACCTAGGAGGAGATGGGTCTGGTTGAGTAATAATACCTAGGAGGAGATGATATGGGTCTGGTTGAGTAATAATACCTAGGAGGAGATGGGTCTGGTTGAGTAATAATACCTAGGAGGAGATGGGTTTGGTTGAGTAATAATACCTAGGAGGAGATGGTATGGATCTGGTTGAGTAATAATACCTAGGAGGAGATGATATGGGTCTGGTTGAGTAATAATACCTAGGAGGAGATGATATGGGTCTGGTTGAGTAATAATACCTAGGAGGAGATGATATGGGGCTGGTTGAGTAATAATACCTAGGAGGAGATGATATGGGGCTGGTTGAGTAATAATACCTAGGAGGATATGATATGGGGCTGGTTGAGTAATAATACCTAAGAGGAGATGATATGGGTCTGGTTGAGTAATAATACCTAGGAGGAGATGATATGGGTCTGGTTGAGTAATAATACCTAGGAGGAGATGATATGGGTCTGGTTGAGTAATAATACCTAGGAGGAGATGATATGGGTCTGGTTGAGTAATAATACCTAGGAGGAGATGATATGGGTCTGGTTGAGTAATAATACCTAGGAGGAGATGATATGGGTCTGGTTGAGTAATAATACCTAGGAGGAGATGGGTTTGGTTGTGTAATAATACCTAGGAGGAGATGATATGGGTCTGGTTGAGTAATAATACCTAGGAGGAGATGGGTCTGGTTGAGTAATAATACCTAGGAGGAGATGGGTTTGGTTGAGTAATAATACCTAGGAGGAGATGATATGGGTCTGGTTGAGTAATAATACCTAGGAGGAGATGATATGGGTCTGGTTGAGTAATAATACCTAGGAGGAGATGGGTCTGGTTGAGTAATAATACCTAGGAGGAGATGATATGGGTCTGGTTGAGTAATAATACCTAAGAGGAGATGATATGGGGCTGGTTGAGTAATAATACCTAGGAGGAGATGATATGGGTCTGGTTGAGTAATAATACCTAGGAGGAGATGATATGGGGCTGGTTGAGTAATAATACCTAGGAGGAGATGATATGGGGCTGGTTGAGTAATAATACCTAGGAGGAGATGATATGGGGCTGGTTGAGTAATAATACCTAGGAGGAGATGATATGGGTCTGGTTGAGTAATAATACCTAGGAGGAGATGATATGGGTCTGGTTGAGTAATAATACCTAGGAGGAGATGGGTTTGGTTGAGTAATAATACCTGTGATGTCCTGAATAACATGGAGAATTTCACACCAAAAATACTGTATTTTCAGACATTGCCAAAATATATGTGATAAATATGTTATAAAGTACTTATTCATCCACACTGCCTTCAACACGTAGCGTATATTCCTTTTTTCATTTTATTAAGTTTATCAGGGCTCATAAAAAAACAATGTAGTACTTTGAATTGAAACTCCCTTTTTGGGTTACATAGAGGGGCTGTATACAGTGTTTTCCATATGTTCCCCCAGCTCTCCTCTGATATCTGCACCTGTAATTCAACCTGCCATGAGTCCATATGATTATCTAAAGATACTATTTGCATGTTAAGGATATTGTGATAAACATTTTAAAGGTTCCAATGTTTTCCTTTGAAAAAGTAATTAAATCATCTCCTCAATAAGAGTAATCGCCTCAGTCATTTTTTGTTACAATCCATTTAAAAAAAAATTTTATATCATATTTTTTATTCACAATGAATGAAAGATTACATGTAAAGACATTGTAAATTTTTTCCCCTTTTGTTTTGCATCCCAGAATGCCTCCAAACCCATTTACAAAGAAAGGCAGAGTCATTGTGTTACATATCAGACAACCAAACAAAAGTATACAACCATGCTAATTCAATACAAGTCCAAATGTAACAGCCTAACTATTTCAGGTGATGAGGTGTTCCTATAGGCCTATAGCAGTAACCTCAAGGGCTGGGGGTGTGGCCAGGAGTACTAATCTGGAGGAAGTGTTTGGAGCTGTTCAAATAGGATATCATCGGGTCCCAGGTGGAATAAAATGAGTTGGTTGACCCTCGAATGGAATACTTAATTTTCTCACATTTGAGGAAGAGCATCAGATCTTTGAGCCAAAGAGAGGCTAAGGGAGGATTGATAGATTTCCAATCCCAAAAAATCCTTCTGCGGGCCAACAGGGAGGCAAAGCAATGGCATCCAGCTGTCTATTGGTGAAGAACGTTTGTTGTTTGGTACTCCAGAAACAGCCATTTCTGCACTAGGCGGTAACTTCATATCAAATGCTTCAGAAAGGGGTTTTAAATATAGTGGACCAATAATCTGCCGGACAGGACCAGAACATGTGGGTCAGGTCTGCCAAGGGGCCTTTACACCTGTCACATGTATCATTTAATATTACACCTGTCACATATACCGTTTAATATTTGGGTAGCATTTGTATAATTTAGCCTTACTGAAATGGATACGAGGAAGTACCTGAAACTGTATAATCCTGAGCCAGGCACAAGAGGAGCATCCATTTACCATAAGTAAAGGCCCCATTCCAGACTTCAACAGTGATCTCTCCACCACGTTCCCTTTCCCACTCAGATCAGATTTTATTAAGTAACGGGTTACCAAGGGACATGATTATCTACAAAATATGGGATATGAATCCCTTGAGTTGACAAGGTGTTTTGAAAAGGGCATCCGGACCCGATCCGGGTGATAGAATTGGAAAGGTTGGGCTTTGATTGCGAATAAACCGGCGAATTTGGAAATACCTAAAGTGAACTTAAATGGGGTAGATTAAATGTGATTGCGATGTCTTCGAAATTGGCAAAGGTGCCATCTATATAAAGGTCACTAGACTTCGTAAGGCCATTCCTCTGCCACAGCCTGAAATCTGAATCCAGTTTGGCTGGAGGTGAGAGGGGATTATTACATTTAGGACCTTGAATAGAGAAATAACACAATTTAAAATGTTCATGGAATTGAGTCCAAATTTTCAAAGTATTGACAACAATTGGTTTGGATGTGTAGCGCAAAGCTGAAAGAGGGAGATTGGATGTGTAGTGCGACGCTGAAAGAGGGAGATTGGATGTGTAGCGCGACGCTGAAAGAGGGAGATTGGATGTGTAGCGCGACGCTGAAAGAGGGAGATTGGCAGTGGGCTGACAAAGAGGAGGAGAAACAGGAGTTGGCTTCTGTTTGACACCAGTCAGTTTCTGAGGTGTGAACCAGTAAATCATCTTTTGTATATTTGCTGCCCAGTAATAATGCAGAAAGTTAGGAAGGGCTAGTCCTCCGTGTGTTCTATCTCTCTGGAGGAATGCTTTACGTATTCTTGGATTCACACCTTCCCCATAGAAAAAAAGATATCAGCTTATCCACTGAAGTGAAAAGACTTTGGTAAAAAAAAAAAAAAAAAAGAGGGAGACATTGGAACAAGTACAGAAATCTGGGCAATACATTCATCTTGATACAATTCACTTTACCAGCTGAAGTAAAATGGAGAATACTCCATCTCTGAAAGTGCAGTTTAAGTTTGTTAATCAGGCGAGTAAAGTTCTCATCATGTAGGGAGGACAAGGTAACGGGTGATATTGATCCCTAAATATTTAAAAGCCAGTCTTGGACATACGAAATGGAATAGTATCCCGTGGAATTTGTAATGCTAATTCATTAATAGGAAAGCATTCACTTTTTTTGAGAAATTCAATTTATAGCCCGAAAACACACCAGACCTACGCAGCACGTCCACTACCTCTGGGACACACGCTTCGGGGTCGGAGATGTATAAAAACAAGTCATCTGCATACAAGGAAACTTGTGTTCCAGTCTGTAGATACCATGTATTGAGGGTATGGGCTTTAGCTTAATTAGAAAGGGGTTCTATCGCCAGGGCAAATAACAGAGGTGACATTGGACATCCCTGGCGTGGGGCCCATGATAATGGCAAATACTGTGAACAAGGTTTGTTTGTATGTACTGATGCCTGAGTACAACAGTCAGACACAGGAAATGAAGTTTGCACCAAAGCCACATTTTCCCAGTACAGAGAATAAATATTCCCATTCTTCCCTGTCAAATGCCTTCTCCACACCTAAAGAGAGAACCACTTCAGGAAAGTCCGACGGCGCCGGAGAGTGTATGACGTTAAGCAGACGTGCATGACGTTAAGCAGACGTGCATGACGTTAAGCAGACGTGCATGACGTTAAGCAGACGCGCATGACGTTAAGCAGACGCGCATGACGTTAAGCAGACGCGCATGACGTTAAGCAGACGCGCATGACGTTAAGCAGACGCGCATGACGTTAAGCAGACGCGCATGACGTTAAGCAGACGCGCATGACGTTAAGCAGACGCGCATGACGTTAAGCAGACGCGCATGGCGTTAAGCAGACGCGCATGACGTTAAGCAGACGCGCATGACGTTAAGCAGACGCGCATGACGTTAAGCAGACGCGCATGGCGTTAAGCAGACGCGCATGACGTTAAGCAGACGCGGATGACGTTAAGCAGGCGCGGATGACATTAAGCAGACGTGCATGACGTTAAGCAGACGCGCATGACGTTAAGCAGACGAGCATGACGTTAAGCAGACGTGCATGACGTTAAGCAGACGCGCATGACGTTAAGCAGACGTGCATGACGTTAAGCAGATGTTGAATATTAGAAAAGGAGTGACGGCCCTTAATTAACCCTGTCTAGTCCGTCGATATGATGTCTGTTATAGTGGATTATTTCTACATCTGCATTTAAAAGTGAGATCGGTCTGTATGAGCCACACTCAGATGCATCTTAGCCGGGTTTTAACAAAAGTGTGATCAACGCCTGTGTCAGGGTTTGGGGTAAAACACCCTTAGAATTGGATTGGGTAGCCATCTGGGCCCGGGGAATTCCCACGTTGCTGTAATTGAATGAATAATCTCCTCTAACTGCAAAGGTTGGTCAGTTTCTTCTCTGTACTAGTGGTAGGAGTTTCCACATGGTCAAGGAAAACCATTCAGAATGTAATAGTCTTCAGGTGATTCTGACGTGTAAAGATCTTCAATGTTTTGAAGGTATTACTGATTTCAGTAGGATTAACTGTTAAGACATTACAATACATTTTTAACAATGAATTTCCTTACTTGAAGGTACCTATACAAATTTGTTTGGGATATAATGAATTCCTTGACATTATATTTTTTGCCTTGGAATAGTTGAGACTACAAGGCCTTCTCTCTTCCCATTCCCTAAATCCCTAGTAGCAGGAAGACAGGCTGGGTTGTGGAATACAGGCCCGTGTCTAGACATGTTATTACTCAGTTTATATTGGTGTTGAACCTCCCTCCATGTCTTCAATGTCAGAGTAATAATTGAGTTTAGTTAAATCCTGTGAATAGAGATATGATCTACTATAAAGAAAGGACAATGTAAAGGGATATATCACCAATATTGACTCTCAGTTTCAAGCCACTGACAAACCCTTTGGTTGTTGAATCCGTGATGCTATGTGATTAAGCTGCGCTGCTCATTAATATGATTTAAGGTTAGGGAGGCCAAGCCAACCCAATTCTTTCAACAGCTGTAGTTTTTTTATAGCCTTCTTATTTTTCCATAAAAGTGCCTGTTGCTGCATTTAGGCCGGGTAAAGGGTGTAGCGGGAATTTTAACAGGAAGCATTGAAAACCAACAAAGCAGTCTTGGTAAGATATTCATTTTCACAGAAGCGACCCGACCTGCTAGAGATATAGGGAGAGGCATCCAGCGGTCTGGATCGTCAGTGATTTTACTAATCACAGGGGGGGGTAGATCAAAGCATGTCGTTTCCCGTAGTCTGACGTCATTTTAACATCTTGTTTTATTCCAATTCTCCGGTCTGAACTGGGACAGCATGTGACTGGTGAATGAGAATAAGGAGTTCTTTGTTGATAACAGGGACTGACTAACTCCTTAAAGAGGGATCTTTGGGATGATGGGAATTTTCTACACATGCCAAGGGCTTTCAAATGTAGGCCACTCACATGATTTAGGCGTGTGTGTGTCTCTGTGTGTGTCTCGTGTGTGTGTGTGTGTGTGTGCATCACAATACTCCTTCCTTGTTAGTTTTCCATATCTCTTCAATTATATCTCCCATTTCTTTTAGTTGTTTTCATAATCCATTGGCTAATCCTTTTGCCCGTTTTCATAGTCCTAAAACAATATTAAACTAACACAACATTTCCTGTGTGTGTGTGCATCACAATACTCTTTCCTCGTTAGTTTTCCATATCTCTTCAATTATATCTTCTCTATTCACATTTGTGAGGAAGTCCTGTACCATCTCCCTATTGAGCTCCCGTCCCTACCATGACAACAACCACAAGTTGCTACACTGTCTCCAAGGTCACCTTCTCCAAGGTCACTTTACTACACTGTCTCCAAGGTCACCTTACTACACTGTCTCCAAGGTCACCTTACTACACTGTCTCCAAGGTCACCTTACTACACTGTCTCCAGGGTCACTGTCTCCAAGGTCACCTTACTACACTGTCTCCAGGGTCACTGTCTCCAAGGTCACCTTACTACACTGTCTCCAAGGTCACTTTGGACCAACGTGTTATTTTCACCATGTGGTCTACGATGGCAACCAGAGAGCCATTTAAAACAGCATAGCCTAGTTCCAGACAGACACCAGGAATAGTCCTGGCCTATCTCCGAAATAGTACCTTATTCCCTATACAGTGCACTACTTTGACCAGAGCGCTGTACAGGCCTACGGTAGGCTCTGCTCCAGGAAACAGCCACTTGAATAACCTGCAGCTCAAGAACTGTTTATTGTTGCAGAGTTGCACTGGGTTAGAGAACTATTGAGACTTCTTCCATTTAATCCACAGAGATCTTCACTACTCAGATGTAAAGGGAGGTTCATGCACGGTGCTGAGGTTCATGCACGGTGCTGAGGTTCATGCACGGTGCTGAGGTTAATGCACGGTGCTGAGGTTAATGCACGGTGCTGAGGTTAATGCACGGTGCTGAGGTTAATGCACGGTGCTGAGGTTAATGCACGGTGCTGAGGTTAATGCACGGTGCTGAGGTTAATGCACGGTGCTGAGGTTAATGCACGGTGCTGAGGTTAATGCACGGTGCTGTGGCTGAGGTTAATGCACGGTGCTGTGGCTGAGGTTAATGCACGGTGCTGTGGCTGAGGTTAATGCACGGTGCTGTGGCTGAGGTTAATGCACGGTGCTGAGGTTAATGCACTGTGCTGAGGTTAATGCACGGTGCTGAGGTTAATGCACGGTGCTGAGGTTAATGCACGGTGCTGAGGCTGAGGTTAATGCACGGTGCTGAGGCTGAGGTTAATGCACAGTGCTGAGGCTGAGGTTAATGCACGGTGCTGAGGTTAATGCACGGTGCTGAGGTTAATGCACGGTGCTGTGGCTGAGGTTAATGCACGGTGCTGAGGTTAATGCACGGTGCTGTGGCTGAGGTTAATGCACGGTGCTGAGGTTAATGCACGGTGCTGAGGTTAATGCACGGTGCTGAGGTTAATGCACGGTGCTGAGGTTAATGCACGGTGCTGAGGTTAATGCACGGTGCTGTGGCTGAGGTTAATGCACGGTGCTGAGGTTAATGCACGGTGCTGTGGCTGAGGTTAATGCACGGTGCTGAGGTTAATGCACGGTGCTGAGGTTAATGCACGGTGCTGAGGTTAATGCACGGTGCTGTGGCTGAGGTTAATGCACGGTGCTGTGCTGCTCCAACCCTGTGTGCTACAGAGGGCAGTATCAATGTAGCGCTCCAACCCTGTGTGTTACAAGGGCAGCATCAATGTAGCGCTCCAACCCTGTGTGTTACAGAGGGCAGCATCAATGTAGCACTCCAACCCTGTGTGTTACAAGGGCAGCATCAATGTAGCGCTCCAACCCTGTGTGTTACAAGGGCAGCATCAATGTAGCGTGATGTCTCCTGTGTGTTACAGAGGGCAGCATCAATGTAGCGCTCCAACCCTGTGTGTTACAGAGGGCAGCATCAATGTAGCATGATGTCTCCTGTGTGTTACAGAGGGCAGCATCAATGTAGCGTGATGTCTCCTGTGTGTTACAGAGGGCAGCATCATTGTAGCGTGATGTCTCATGTGTATTACAGAGGGCAGCATCATTGTAGCGTGATGTCTCCTGTGTGTTACAGAGGGCAGCATCATTGTAGCGTGATGTCTCCTGTGTGTTACAGAGGGCAGCATCATTGAAGCGTGATGTCTCCTGTGTGTTACAGAGGGCAGCATCAATGTAGCGTGATGTCTCCTGTGTGTTACCGAGGGCAGCATCATTGTAGCGTGATGTCTCCTGTGTGTTACCGAGGGCAGCATCATTGTAGCGTGATGTCTCCTGTGTGTTACAGAGGGCAGCATCAATGTAGCGTGATGTCTCCTGATGCAGGCTAGCAGAGAACGAGAGCTGCCATTGGCGAGGACCTTCTCACCTTTACTGTTCAGGCGAGGCTGCAAGTTCTACCAACAAAATATCCTCTAGCACTCTGGTACCCTGCAGACCATGACCCATTCTGTATTCTAATGTGATGGAGTCCATTGTCCATGTTGTGAATGGCTGCTGTAAGGATTTGTACGTTGCTAGACATGCTAGACATGACCGCCTTGTTGACCTGATAGCCAGCGAGGTGAGATAAGTGGTCTCACCGACAGCAAACATGCAGAAACATGAATCAGTTATGGAACCCCATTGCCCTTCATGAAGGTTGCAAGTTCAAACCCCCGAACTGACAAGGTACAAATCTGTCGTTCTGCCCCTGAACAGGCAGTTAACCCACTGCTCCTAGGCCGTCATTGAAAATAAGAATGTGTTCTGAACTGACTTGCCTGGTTAAATAAAGGTCAAATAAATAATAAATGGTTGTGAGGTCTGCAGTCCACTCACCAACCAAGAATTCACAAAATGGGACAAAGACCCAATTGACACTCTGCATGCAGAGTTCTGGCAGAATACCTGACCACTGTGACTGACCCTAAACAGAGAGTACACAGCGGCAGAATACCTGACCACTGTGACTGACCCTAAACAGAGAGTACACAGCGGCAGAATACCTGACCACTGTGACTGACTCAAACAGAGAGTACACAGTGGCAGAATACCTGACCACTGTGACTGACCCTAAACAGAGAGTACACAGCGGCAGAATACCTGACCACTGTGACTGACCCTAAACAGAGAGTACACAGCGGCAGAATACCTGACCACTGTGACTGACCCTAAACAGAGAGTACACAGCGGCAGAATACCTGACCACTGTGACTGACCCTAAACAGAGAGTACACAGTGGCAGAATACCTGACCACTGTGACTGACCCTAAACAGAGAGTACACAGCGGCAGAATACCTGACCACTGTGACTGACCCTAAACAGAGAGTACACAGCGGCAGAATACCTGACCACTGTGACTGACCCTAAACAGAGAGTACACAGCGGCAGAATACCTGACCACTGTGACTGACCCTAAACAGAGAGTACACAGTGGCAGAATACCTGACCACTGTGACTGACCCTAAACAGAGAGTACACAGCGGCAGAATACCTGACCACTGTGACTGACCCTAAACAGAGAGTACACAGCGGCAGAATACCTGACCACTGTGACTGACCCTAAACAGAGAGTACACAGCGGCAGAATACCTGACCACTGTGACTGACCCTAAACAGAGAGTACACAGTGGCAGAATACCTGACCACTGTGACTGACCCTAAACAGAGAGTACACAGCGGCAGAATACCTGACCACTGTGACTGACTCAAACTATGTACAGACTCAGTACAGACTCAGTGAGCATAGCCTTGCTATTGAGAAAGGCCGCCGTAGGCAGACATGGCTCTCAAGAGAAGACCGGCTATGTGCACACTGCCCACAAAATGAGGTGGAAACTGAGCTGCACTTCCTAACCTCCTGCCAAATGTATGACCACATTAGAGACACATATTTCCCTCAGATTACACAGATCCACAAAGAATTTGAAAACAAATCGAGCATTGATAAACTCCCGTATCTGTTAGGCGAAATACTGCAGTGTGCAAAAAATATTTGTGGCCCGCGAAAAGGGAAACCAGTGAAGAACAAACACCATTGTAAATACAACCCATATTTGTCTGTTAATTTATTTTCCCTTTTGTACTTGAACTATTTGCACATTGTTACAACACTGTAGATAATATAACATTTGAAATGTCTATATTCGTTTAACTTTGGTGAGTGTAATGTTCACTGATGGGTTTCACTTGTTTATTTCACTTTTTAATTATTATCTACTTCACTTGTTTTGGCGACGCAAACATATGTTTCCCATGGCAACAACGCCCTTTGAATTGAATTGACAAGTAGAGAGAAAGAGCGACAGAGAGAGATGATTAGATTGAGAGACTGACAGAGAGAGACAGGCCATGTTCCCAACCAGAGGAGAGATAGATACAGGAAGTGACACCACAACTAGCCGGTCTTTTATTTAGCCTGCGACAACCATGTGTGCAGCGGAGTGTGGTGTGTATTCGTGCAGAGAGGAAACGAGCAGTAACCACACACACTGCTGACTATGCAGGGCACTGCAGGGCTCTACTTCCAGACAGCCTTCTCATAGCAGCTCATCACATTCTTCAGTCAGTCTGTTGGTCTGCAGTCTACTTCAGCTTTCGTCAATACATTTCTGTTTGGTGTGTTCTCTACTCAAAACATTACCCTAGTAATAAACCCTCTCTGCTGGGCTATGCTACAGAGATAGGGAAACATCCTAGATGACTAGGGAAACATCCTAGATGACTAGGGAAACATCCTAGATGACATGGGAAACATCCTAGATGACTAGGGAAACATCCTAGATGACTAGGGAAACATCCTAGATGACTAGGGAAACATCCTAGATGACATGGGAAACATCCTAGATGACATGGGAAACATCCTAGATGACATGGGAAACATCCCAGATGACATGGGAAACATCCTAGATGACATGGGAAACATCCTAGATGACATGGGAAACATCCTAGATGACATGGGAAACATCCTAGATGACATGGGAAACATCCTAGATGACATGGGAAACATCCTAGATGACTAGGGAAACATCCTAGATGACTAGGGAAACATCCTAGATGACTAGGGAAACATCCTAGATGACATGGGAAACATCCTAGATGACATGGGAAACATCCTAGATGACATGGGAAACATCCTAGATGACTAGGGAAACATCCTAGATGACATGGGACACATCCTAGATGACTAGGGAAACATCCTAGATGACTAGGGAAACATCCTAGATGACATGGGAAACATCCTAGATGACATGGGAAACATCCTAGATGACATGGGAAACATCCTAGGTGACTAGGGAAACATCCTAGATGACATGGGAAACATCCTAGATGACTAGGGAAACATCCTAGATGACATGGGAAACATCCTAGATGACATGGGAAACATCCTAGATGACATGGGAAACATCCTAGATGACTAGGGAAACATCCTAGATGACTAGGGAAACATCCTAGATGACATGGGAAACATCCTAGATGACATGGGAAACATCCTAGATGACATGGGAAACATCCTAGATGATGACTAGGGAAACATCCTAGATGACTAGGGAAACATCCTAGATGACATGGGAAACATCCCAGGCCCAGGTGAGGAACTGCCATGAGTTACATCTAATAGCTTGTTTTTTCAGATTGCTAAAACCCATATTATTGGTGTCACTTGTAGTGTTGTCTGTCCTCGGGTCATTGTAAAAAGCCCTTACCCTGCCCTGTAACCAGTGTTGGTAACCTGTGTAAACAGTGTGGTTAAGTGCTTGTGGTGGCATGTAGTGCTATGTAAAGTAGCCGGGAGAAATGGCTTTAAGCCTGGGGAGGAGAGAGGAGAAGAAGACAAGCCTGGCCACAGAGGGAAAGAGGGGACTTTCGTAGTAACCTTAACCTAATTCTCCTAACCTGTTACGTTCATTCTTCTAACCCGTCTGCGTAATTCTCTGAACTTGCTACAAAAAATGTACTTTTGGTGGTAGCTGTGTGGAAGTGGCGTGTTTTTAGGCTGTCCCAGGGAAAGAGATGGGTTAAGGTACAAAGAGAGGGAGGGAAGGTGAGTAGTACGATTCAATCTTAGTCCTGTATTGACTCTTTGCCTGTTTGATGGTTCGTCGGAGGGCATCGCCATTTCTTATAAGCGTCCGGGTTAGTGTCCCTCTCCTTGAAAGCAGCAACTCTACCCTTTAGCTCAGTGCGGATGTTGCCTGTAATCCATGGCTTCTGGTTGGGGTATGTACGTACGGTCACTGTGGGGACGACGCCATCAATACACTTATTGATGAAGCCGGTGACTTGGTATACCCCTCAATGCCATCGGATGAATCCAGGAAAATATTCCAGTCTGTGCTAGCTAAACAGTCCTGTAGCTTTGCATCTGCGTCATCTGACCACTTCCGTATTGAGTGAGTCACTGGTACTTCCTGCTTTAGTTTTTGCTCGTAAGCAGGAGTCTGGAGGATAGAATTATGGTCAGATTCTCCAAATGGAGGACGAGGGAGAGTGTTGTACGTGTCCCTGTGTGTGGTGTGAAGGTGGTCTAGAGGGTTTTTCCCCCTGCTTGCACATTTAACATGCTGATAGAAATGAGTCAAAATGGATTTAAGTTTTACCTAAGTTTAAGTTGTTGGTTTGAAAACATCCTCTAACAGTGTCTGGACTGTACTACATGGTGATGCAATACTGAGATTTTATTGGGATTCCATGTTCGAAACATATTGCTCACTATACAGTGCATTCGAAATGTATTCAGACCCCTTGACTTTTTCCACATTTTGTTACGTTACAGCTCTATTCTTAAATGGATTATTATTATTTTTAAATATCATCAATCGACATACAATATAATAACATAGAAAAAACAGGTTGAGAAAATGTTCCAATTTAATAAAAATACAAAAACAGAAATACCTACACATTTTCCTCCATAATTCTTAAATGGAAGAAGTTGGGAACCACCAAGACTCTTCCTAGAGCCGCCGGGCCAAAC
The DNA here is from genome assembly GCF_045791955.1 of Oncorhynchus clarkii lewisi. Classification (NCBI taxonomy): domain Eukaryota; kingdom Metazoa; phylum Chordata; class Actinopteri; order Salmoniformes; family Salmonidae; genus Oncorhynchus; species Oncorhynchus clarkii. The sequence goes on from NW_027261085.1 coordinate 209,987, forward strand.
GGAGCAATCGGGGGAGAAGGGCCTTGGTCAGGGAGATGACCAAGAACCCGATGGTCACTTTGACAGAGCTCCAGAGTTCCTCTGTGGAGATGGGAGAACCTTCCAGAAGGACAACCATCTCTGCAGCACTCCACCAATCAGGTATTTATGGTAGAGTGGCCAGACCGAAACCACTCCTCAGTGAAAGGCACATGACAGCCTGCCTGGAGTTTGCAAAAAGGAACCTAAAATATTCTCAGGTCTGATGAAACCAAGACTCTCAGGTCTGATGAAACCAAGACTCTCAGGTCTGATGAAACCAAGACTCTCAGGTCTGATGAAACCAAGACTCTCAGGTCTGATGAAACCAAGACTCTCAGGTCTGATGAAACCAAGATTGAACTCTTTGGCTTGAATGCCAGGCGTCATCTCTTCAGGAAACTTGGCACCATCCCTACGGTGAAGCATGGTGGTGGCAGCATCATGCTGTAGGGATGTTTTTCAGCGGCAGGGACTGGGAGACTAGTCAGGATCGAGGGAAAGATGAACGGAGCAAAGAACATGGAAATGTGTTTACTCACAATTTTTTTTAAAGAAGATAGAGAACAAGCGATGAAGGAAACATCTTGGAGTTTTGGTGCAGGTACAGGCAACTAGCGCAAAAATAATATAATGCGATATTGTCAAAACGATAAGATAAGATGTATCGTCAAAAATAAAACCCTATAAGTAACCATTTCTGTTTCCCCCCAATAACGTGTGTGTGTGTTCAGGGTTATTTCTGCAGTATTTATGAAGAGGGACATTGGGGACAGCAGAGACACTGAATAAGTGAACGAATAGTATCTCTCCTCCTCTCGTCTCTCGCTGTCTTTATCTACCTAATCTCATCATGACTAACAATGTCAGTCAGTGGGACACCTGAGAGATCTACCAGCCCTCCACCTCCTCCACCCCAGCCCCTCTCTACCTCCACCCCAGCCCCTCTCTACCTCCACCCCAGCCCCTCTCTACCTCCACCCCAGCCCCTCTCTACCTCCCATCATGGGTGTCAGCAGGTCTAGGCTGTCTTCATGTCACTTAGAGAGTGTCCTGTTGATCTTTCATCGTGGGTGTCAGCAGGTCTAGGCTGTCTTTATGTCACTTAGAGAGTGTCCTGTTGGTCTTCCATCATGGGCGTCAGCAGGTCTAGGCTGTCTTTATGTCACTTAGAGAGTGCAACTTGAGTTTGGGGTCTTGTGGTGTAACTGGAGCTAGCAAGGGAATCAGCCTGATGGAAAACATGCCCACACACACACCCAGGATACCCCACCAGCAAAACCTCAGGCACCTCTGATCGTTGGGGGGGTTGATCAGATGTCCCCTCCCCCTCTTTTCTCCCTCTCCCCCCTCCTCAAACACATTCACCTGGTTGCAGTCCAGAGATGCAGTCCTTCCATGTCATTAAATGCACCGGGCCAGGTAGCTGTGTTGGGTTACACTCACTTTAATGAGCTACACGACCACTACAAAATGGAGGAACACTTTCTGACTGGTAATGCACCCCTTCTTATTTGAACAAGATACCCAGACCCCCCCCCCCCCCAGATAGACCTGCTAGGCAATACAGCAGCACTAGTCTGACAATGAAGAGATGTGAGTTGTTTATGGCTGTGTGTAGCATAGTAGCTAGTGTTGTATTATGTGATAGGCTGGATCCATTCTCTGTCTGTGTGCTGCTCTCTGATCAGCGTAGCATTTCAGAATTGTTTTCATAACCGCTGTTTTATGTAATTCATTACACAGAATTATGTAACTCTGTAACCTCCCACCTCCTGATTTTTAATCGGACTGACTTCCGACACTATCGCTCTCATCTCTCTCTATCTCTCGCTCTCTCTCTTTCTCTCTTTCTCTCTCTCTCTCTCTCTCTCGCTCTTTCTCTCGCTCTCTCTCGCTCTTATCTCTCTCTCTCTGTCTCTCTCTCTTTATCTCTCTCTCTCTCTCTCTCTCTCGCTCTCATCTCGCTCTCATCTCTCTCTCGCTCTCATCTCTCTCTCGCTCTCATCTCTCTCTCTCTCTCTCTCTCTCTCTCTCTCTCTCTCTCTCTCTCTCTCTCTCTCTCTCTCTCTCTCTGCGACTATTGTCAGTATTGACATAATGAAGCCATTCATCCTCTGGTACTTAACCTGTCAGTTGTGTTGCTAGTGTAGTTTACAGCAATACTGTTACTGTACTGTATGTGGTGTAGTTTACAGCAACACTGTTACTGTACTGTATGTGGTGTAGTTTACAGAAGTATTGTTACTGTATGTGGTGTAGTTTACAGCAATACTGTTACTGTACTGTATGTGGTGTAGTTTACAGTAATACTGTTACTGTACTGTATGTGGTGTAGTTTACAGCAACACTGTTACTGTACTGTATGTGGTGTAGTTTACAGAAGTATTGTTACTATACTGTATGTGGTGTAGTTTACAGCAATACTGTTACTGTACTGTACGTGGTGTAGTTTACAGCAATACTGTACATGGTGTAGTTTACAGAAGTATTGTTACAATACTGTACGTGGTGTAGTTTACAGCAGTACATTTATCAGTGCTGCTACTATACTTTGCTGTATGTGGTGTAGTTTACATCAGTACTGTTACTGTACGTGGTGTAGTTTACATCAGTACTGTTACTGTACTGTACGTGGTGTAGTTTACAGCAATACTGTTACTATACTTTGCTGTACTTGGTGTAGTTTACAGCAGGACTGTACTGTACGTGGTGTAGTTTACAGCAGTACTGTCCTGTACTGTACGTGGTGTAGTTTACAGCAGTACTGTTACTATACTTTGCTGTACGTGGTGTAGTTTACAAAGTACTGTTACTGTACGTGGTGTAGTTTAGGCTAATAGTACTGTTACTGTACTGTACTTGGTGTAGTTTACAGCTAGGCTAATAGTGCTGTTCTGTACTGCACGTGGTGTAGTTTACAGCTAGTCTAATAGTGCTGTTCTGTACTGTACATGGTGTAGTTTACAGCTAGGTTAATAGAGCTGTTACTGTACGTGGTGTAGTTTACAGTTAGGCTAATAGTACTGTTACCGTCATGTACGTGGTGTAGTTTACAGCTAGGCTAATAGTGCTGTTACTGTACGTGGTGTAGTTTACAGCTAGGTTAATAGTGCTGTTACTGTACTGTACGTGGTGTAGTTTACAGCTAGGCTAATAGTGCTGTTACTGTACGTGGTGTAGTTTACAGCTAGGCTAATAGTGCTGTTACTGTACGTGGTGTAGTTTACAGCTAGGCTAATAGTACTGTTACTGTACTGTACGTGGTGTAGTTTACAGCTAGGCTAATAGTACTGTTACTGTACGTGGTGTAGTTTCCTGCTAGGCTAATAGTACTGTTACTGTACGTGGTGTAGTTTACAGCTAGGCTAATAGTACTGTTACTGTACTGTACGTGGTGTAGTTTACAGCTAGGCTAATAGTGCTGTTACTGTACTGTATGTGGTGTAGTTTACAGCTAGGCTAATAGTACTGTTACTGTACTGTACGTGGTGTAGTTTACAGCTAGGCTAATAGTACTGTTACTGTACGTGGTGTAGTTTACAGCTAGGCTAATAGTACTGTTACTGTACGTGGTGTAGTTTACAGCTAGGCTAATAGTGCTGTTACTGTACTGGACGTGGTGTAGTTTACAGCTAGGCTAATAGTGCTGTTACTGTACTTGGTGTAGTTTACAGCTAGGCTAATAGTACTGTTACTGTACTGTACAATGTGAGAGGACTTCATAGTCACACTCAGAAATCACAATCAGCACTGTCCACCTGGACAAACATGTAGTTTGATGTTCTGATTTGCCCTGTCCAGACTGATGTTCTGAAACCATAACACAATGATGAGGTAGCTAGACAAGGAGACCACCCTAGCCTGCAGTTAACACCCCAATGGTGTCAGAACAGTTAGAGGCCTGTCCCCTCGTATGGTTCTCTGTCATTTCCACATCTACAATATTGACCTGTTTCACTCAGCAGGGCTCCAACATACACACACTGAACTATGCTGTCCTTGGCTGCAATGGAATCCAGATGGTTTTGATTGGCAGGGACCTGAACACTCCTCAGTCTGGTTCTCTCTCCTTTTCTCCTTTTTAACCCATCCAAGTAGCGGCATGTGGTAGAGATACTGGTGGTTTGATCTCTGGTAGTAAGTCACTGAGGAGAGGCTGAGAGGAGGAGGAGAGGCTGAGAGGAGGAGGAGAGGCTGAGAGGAGGAGGAGAGGCTGAGAGGAGGAGGAGAGGCTGAGAGGAGGAGGAGGAGGAGCAGCTGAGAGGAGGAGCAGCTGAGAGGAGGAGGAGGCTGAGAGGAGGAGGAGGCTGAGAGGAGGAGGAGGGTGAGAGACTGAGGAGGAGGGTGAGAGACTGAGAGGAGGAGGAGAGGCTGAGAGGAGGAGGAGGAGCAGCTGAGAGGAGGAGGGGGAGGAGAGGCCGTAGTGGACCTGTAGGTTTTACCTCCAACCCTGTTCCTGGAGAGATACCTTCCTGTAGGTTTTAACTCCAACCCTGTTCCTGGAGAGATACCTTCCTGTAGGTTTTAACTCCAACCCTGTTCCTGGAGAGATAGCCTTTTGTAGGTTTTAACTCCAACCCTGTTCCTGGAGAGAGAGCCTCCTGTAGGTTTTAACTCCAACCCTGTTCCTGGAGAGATAGCCTCCTGTAGGTTTTAACTCCAACCCTGTTCCTGGAGAGATAGCCTTCTGTAGGTTTTAACTCCAACCCTGTTCCCAGCCTTCTGTAGGTTTTAACTCCAACCCTGTTCCTGGAGAGATACCTTCCTGTAGGTTTTAACTCCAACCCTGTTCCTGGAGAGATACCTTCCTGTAGGTTTTAACTCCAACCCTGTTCCTGGAGAGATAGCCTTTTGTAGGTTTTAACTCCAACCCTGTTCCTGGAGAGAGAGCCTCCTGTAGGTTTTAACTCCAACCCTGTTCCTGGAGAGATAGCCTTCTGTAGGTTTTAACTCCAACCCTGTTCCCAGCCTTCTGTAGGTTTTAACTCCAACCCTGTTCCTGGAGAGATAGCCTTCTGTAGGGGGTAAGAGGTTCAGGAATCTATTTTTATGTTCCCCCAGCGCCCAGTTTGTTATTCTGCCCTGACCTACTTACAGGTCCACTGAGAGACTGGTTGAGAGTCCCAAACGGTACCCTATTCCCTATATAGTGTACTACTTTTAAACAGAGCCCTATGGACCCTGGTCAAAAGTAGTGCACTATATAGGGGAATTGAGTGCCATTTGGACCTCAAGCTGAAAGGTTTAGACCAGAGGAGTGAACATCCTATTATTGAAGCCCTTTTCATGGTGTCTTTCACTCTGTCTCTGCTTCTCTGTAAAGGCACTGTGAGGCTGTGACACAGATCTACCTCCATTTTAGGTTAGTTAAGCAGAAATGACCCCAACACCTAATCTGATAGTGAGGTGGTAGATGCTCAGCCTGCCCTATGGCCCTGCTCAGGTACCTACACACAGACAGTTTGTAGAAGTCATTTCAGACAGATCTAGCTCAGAGAGGCCCAGCTCCTAACCTCTCATCAGCAGCAGATATTCAGATATTTATAATGGCAAAGGGGGAGACCTAGTCAACTGAATGGCTTCAACTGAAATGCGTCTTCCTCATTTAACCCTCTGAATCAGAGAGGTTTGGGGGGCTGCCTTAATCCACGTCTTCAGCGCCCGGGGAACAGTGGGTGGGCACAGTTAACTGCCTGGTTCAGGGGAACAGTGGGTGAACTGCCTGGTTCAGGGGAACAGTGGGTGAACTGCCTGGTTCAGGGGAACAGTGGGTGGGCACAGTTAACTGCCTGGTTCAGGGGAACAGTGGGTGAACTGCCTGGTTCAGGGGAACAGTGGGTGGGCACAGTTAACTGCCTGGTTCAGGGGAACAGTGGGTGAACTGCCTGGTTCAGGGGAACAGTGGGTGAACTACCTGGTTCAGGGGAACAGTGGGTGAACTGCCTGGTTCAGGGGAACAGTGGGTGAACTGCCTGGTTCAGGGGAACAGTGGGTGAACTGCCTGGTTCAGGGGAACAGTGGGTGGGCACAGTTAACTGCCTGGTTCAGGGGAACAGTGGGTGAACTGCCTGGTTCAGGGGAACAGTGGGTGAACTGCCTGGTTCAGGGGAACAGTGGGTGGGCACAGTTAACTGCCTGGTTCAGGGGAACAGTGGGTTAACTGCCTGGTTCAGGGGAACAGTGGGTGAACTGCCTGGTTCAGGGGAACAGTGGGTGGGCACAGTTAACTGCCTGGTTCAGGGTAACAGTGGGTGAACTGCCTGGTTCAGGGGAACAGTGGGTGAACTGCCTGGTTCAGGGGAACAGTGGGTGGGCACAGTTAACTGCCTGGTTCAGGGGAACAGTGGGTGAACTGCCTGGTTCAGGGGAACAGTGGGTGAACTGCCTTGTTCAGGGGAACAGTGGGTGGGCACAGTTAACTGCCTGGTTCAGGGGAACAGTGGGTGAACTGCCTGGTTCAGGGGAACAGTGGGTGAACTGCCTGGTTCAGGGGAACAGTGGGTGAACTGCCTTGTTCAGGGGAACAGTGGGTTAACTACCTTGCTCAGGGGAACAGTGGGTTAACTGCCTTGTTCAGGGGAACAGTGGGTTAACTGCCTTGTTCAGGGGAACAGTGGGTGAACTGCCTTGTTCAGGGGAACAGTGGGTTAACTACCTTGCTCAGGGGAACAGTGGGTTAACTGCCTTGTTCAGGGGAACAGTGGGTGAACTGCCTGGTTCAGGGGAACAGTGGGTGAACTGCCTGGTTCAGGGGAACAGTGGGTTAACTGCCTTGTTCAGGGGAACAGTGGGTTAACTGCCTTGTTCAGGGGAACAGTGGGTTAACTGCCTGGTTCAGGGGAACAGTGGGTTAACTGCCTTGTTCAGGGGAACAGTGGGTGAACTGCCTGGTTCAGGGGAACAGTGGGTTAACTGCCTTGCTCAGGGGAACAGTGGGTTAACTGCCTGGTTCAGGGGAACAGTGGGTTAACTGCCTGGTTCAGGGGAACAGTGGGTGAACTGCCTTGTTCAGGGGAACAGTGGGTTAACTGCCTTGTTCAGGGGCTGAAGGACAGATTTTTACCTTGTCAGCTCAGGGATTGGATCCAGCAACCTTTGGGTTACTAGGTGTCCCCTTTCCCAGTAATATTGATTAATATTTAGCCCAAACTGTGACTGAATGAGTTGACCTGAAGGTAACCCAGAATGAACATTTTGTGTAATTTGGTCAGATTACATCATCAATCCACAAGAGATTAACCTGAAGGTAACCCAGAATGAACATTTTGTGTAATTTGGTCAGATTACATCGTCAATCCTCAAGAGATTAACCTGAAGGTAACCCAGAATTAACATTTTGTGTAATTTGGTCAGATTACATCGTCAATCCACAAGAGATTAACCTGAAGGTAACCCAGAATTAACATTTTGTGTAATTTGGTCAGATTACATCGTCAATCCTCAAGAGATTAACCTGAAGGTAACCCAGAATTAACATTTTGTGTAATTTGGTCAGATTACATCGTCAATCCACAAGAGATTAACCTGAAGGTAACCCAGAATTAACATTTTGTGTAATTTGGTCAGATTACATCGTCAATCCTCAAGAGATTAACCTGAAGGTAACCCAGAATTAACATTTTGTGTAATTTGGTCAGATTACATCGTCAATCCACAAGAGATTAACCTGACGGTAACCCAGAATTAACATTTTGTGTAATTTGGTCAGATTACATCGTCAATCCTCAAGAGATTAACCTGAAGGTAACCCAGAATTAACATTTTGTGTAATTTGGTCAGATTACATCGTCAATCCTCAAGAGATTAACCTGAAGGTAACCCAGAATTAACATTTTGTGTAATTTGGTCAGATTACATCGTCAATCCACAAGAGATTAACCTGAAGGTAACCCAGAATTAACATTTTGTGTAATTTGGTCAGATTACATCGTCAATCCTCAAGAGATTAACCTGAAGGTAACCCAGAATTAACATTTTGTGTAATTTGGTCAGATTACATCGTCAATCCACAAGAGATTAACCTGAAGGTAACCCAGAATTAACATTTTGTGTAATTTGGTCAGATTACATCGTCAATCCACAAGAGATTAACCTGAAGGTAACCCAGAATGAACATTTTGTGTAATTTGGTCAGATTACATCGTCAATCCACAAGAGATTAACCTGAAGGTAACCCAGAATGAACATTTTGTGTAATTTGGTCAGATTACATCGTCAATCCTCAAGAGATTAACCTGAAGGTAACCCAGAATTAACATTTTGTGTAATTTGGTCAGATTACATCGTCAATCCTCAAGAGATTAACCTGAAGGTAACCCAGAATGAACATTTTGTGTAATTTGGTCAGATTACATCGTCAATCCACAAGAGATTAACCTGAAGGTAACCCAGAATGAACATTTTGTGTAATTTGGTCAGATTACATCGTCAATCCTCAAGAGATTAACCTGAAGGTAACCCAGAATGAACATTTTGTGTAATTTGGTCAGATTACATCGTCAATCCTCAAGAGATTAACCTGAAGGTAACCCAGAATGAACATTTTGTGTAATTTGGTCAGATTACATCGTCAATCCTCAAGAGATTAACCTGAAGGTAACCCAGAATGAACATTTTGTGTAATTTGGTCAGATTACATCGTCAATCCTCAAGAGATTAACCTGAAGGTAGTCTTTATGGATACTGCTGTTATTTGTTTTGAGTGAGATATGAGGGGATGTGCTGTACACACACACACACACACACACACACACACACACACACACACACACACACACACAACTGGTCTCTGCTGAATCACACACACTACTAGTACACACACATGCCTGGTCTCTGCTCCAGTGTGTGTGTGTGTGTGTGTTCTAGCAAGACTCCTCAACATAACAGGAGATGTTTTTGGGAACGCTCCTCGTGAACCGTCCAGGTTTTTCTGGCTAGTCTAGTTTCTATGTAAACTGAGTAACAATTTTCCTGTATAGTTATCTGGATGACGCTGTGGAACATTGATGTGTGTGTGTGTGTGTGTGTGTGTGTGTGTGTGTGTGTGTGTGTGTGTGTGTGTGTGTGTGTGTGTGATTGCTTGGCCCATGCAGTGTTGTCACTAAGGAGTAGCTAGGTCTAATCTTACTGTGATTATAGTAACTAACCAGCAGCTTTAGACAACTCCAAAAAAGCTGAGGAGGTTGTTGTTGACTGGCTGTACCAGAGCCATGATAGTCTACATACAGGCTGGCTGTACCAGAGCCATGGTAGTCTACATACAGGCTGGCTGTACCAGAGCCATGACAGTCTACATACAGACAAGTGAATAATGACTGGTTGTACCAGAGCCATGACAGTCTACATAATGACTGGTTGTACCAGAGCCATGACAGTCTACATACAGGCTGGCTGTACCAGAGCCATGACAGTCTACATACAGACTGGTGAATAATGACTGGTTGTACCAGAGCCATGACAGTCTACATACAGACTGGCTGTACCAGAGCCATGACAGTCTACATACAGGCTGGCTGTACCAGAGCCATGACAGTCTACATACAGACAAGTGAATAATGACTGGTTGTACCAGAGCCATGACAGTCTACATACAGACTGGCTGTACCAGAGCCATGACAGTCTACATACAGGCTGGCTGTACCAGAGCCATGACAGTCTACATACAGACTGGTTGTACCAGAGCCATGACAGTCTACATACAGACTGGTTGTACCAGAGCCATGACAGTCTACATACAGACTGGCTGTACCAGAGCCATGACAGTCTACATACAGGCTGGCTGTACCAGAGCAATGACAGTCTACATACAGGCTGGCTGTACCAGAGCCATGACAGTCTACATACAGGCTGGCTGTACCAGAGCCATGACAGTCTACATACAGACTGGTTGTACCAGAGCCATGACAGTCTACATACAGACTGGTTGTACCAGAGCCATGACAGTCTACATACAGACTGGTTGTACCAGAGCCATGACAGTCTACATACAGACTGGTGAATAATGACTGGTTGGGGATTTTAGTTTATGTTTTGATTAATCCAGCAGGAGTGAAAACCAACATGCAACACAGACATCACGTAGGGATTTTTTTCTGAGCAGACTAAAAACACAAACATTGAATTATGACGTTTAATCTCTTTTTAAAGCAACCGTATCATTTCTGGATGGAAGGGGGCTTAGCTAGAGAGAACAGGCAATGACCTGAAATACTGGGAATCACATTCAGATTCAGCCCAGCTAGCCTAACTCCTCAACGATCCGTATTTTCTGTCTCGCTGTCTCTCAACACTCCTTCAGCGAGGACCTCATAAAATGTAAAAACACTCATCACAGAATAAGTGAAAAGCCTTCTGCTCGCGGACCGGAGTGTCCAATCAGTGTGTGTGAATTCCTGTTCATCTATGTGAATGTGTGGGACAGTGTGAGAGAGTGTTTGACTGTGTTAATGGAGCTACAGACTACAGGCTGAAGTCCTCCTCTGTCTGACAACACATTATATAAATATTAGCTCTCTGTCTTGCATTTATGAGGCCAGTAAACATGTTCCTCACACACCAGGAACGTATTTCTCCCAACGTTATAATGAAACGCTGCCTCTCGGTCCCAAAACACACGTTTTCTGGAGACTTGTGGGACGAGTGCTGATGATGTCACACACTTTATGCACTTTCGGTAAACAGATGGCGTCCAGACTGAGGAGAAATGCTCACACAATGCATCCCAGACCACCCCCCCTGAAGTGGTCAGACAGATCTGAACACAATCACACCACAAAGTGACTTTTGTGCGTCGAGACCAGTCTTTTCAATGTGATCTTCGTATTCAGATAGGAGAAGTCGCATGTAAGTGTCAAGTGTAGACACGACCAGAGAGACCTCTGTGATCTCAGTTTAAGATGCTACAGTCTCTCTTGTTCTATTAGCTCTGCTGGCTCACTGTGATGCTATAGTCTCTCTTGTTCTATTAGCTCTGCTGGCTCACTGTGATGCTATAGTCTCTCTTGTTCTATTAGCTCTGCTGGCTCACTTTGATGCTATAGTCTCTCTTGTTCTATTAGCCCTGCTGGCTCACTGTGATGCTACAGTCTCTCTTGTTCTATTAGCCCTGCTGGCTCACTGTGATGCTACAGTCTCTCTTGTTCTATTAGCTCTGCTGGCTCACTGTGATGCTACATTCTCTCTTGTTCTATTAGCCCTGCTGGCTCACTGTGTGATGCTACAGTCTCTCTTGTTCTATTAGCCCTGCTGGCTCACTGTGTGATGCTACAGTCTCTCTTGTTCTATTAGCTCTGCTGGCTCACTGTGATGCTACAGTCTCTCTTGTTCTATTAGCCCTGCTGGCTCACTGTGATGCTACAGTCTCTCTTGTTCTATTAGCCTTGCTGGCTCACTGTGTGATGCTACAGTCTCTCTTGTTCTATTAGCTCTGCTGGCTCACTGTGTGATGCTACAGTCTCTCTTGTTCTATTAGCTCTGCTGGCTCACTGTGTGATGCTACAGTCTCTCTTGTTCTATTAGCTCTGCTGGCTCACTGTGTGATGCTACAGTCTCTTGTTCTATTAGCTCTGCTGGCTCACTGTGTGATGCTACAGTCTCTCTTGTTCTATTAGCTCTGCTGGTTCACTGTGATGCTACAGTCTCTCTTGTTCTATTAGCTCTGCTGGTTCACTGTGATGCTATAGTCTCTCTTGTTCTATTAGCTCTGCTGGCTCACTGTGATGCTACAGTCTCTCTTGTTCTATTAGCTCTGCTGGTTCACTGTGATGCTACAGTCTCTCTTGTTCTATTAGCTCTGCTGGTTCACTGTGATGCTATAGTCTCTCTTGTTCTATTAGCTCTGCTGGCTCACTGTGATGCTACAGTCTCTCTTGTTCTATTAGCTCTGCTGGTTCACTGTGATGCTACAGTCTCTCTTGTTCTATTAGCTCTGCTGGTTCACTGTGATGCTATAGTCTCTCTTGTTCTATTAGCTCTGCTGGTTCACTGTGATGCTACAGTCTCTCTTGTTCTATTAGCTCTGCTGGCTCACTGTGATGCTACAGTCTCGCTTGTTCTATTGGTGGCTGGCTCACTGTGTGGCATGATAGATATAAACAGCTCTGTTCTGTTTATTCCTCCTGAACAGGATGCCAGGTGCCGCCTGGGGACTAGGTGTCGACCTCATATGTCATCACTACAGATCACTGTGATCTGATTCTCTAGCGTCAGTCTATCTACCTCTCAAAGCTCGGTTCTTAAGCCGCAAAGACATGGAAGCTGTGTGTTTTGAAGTGGAGGATCTGCTTTTGATGTCGTTGCCAGGTGCGCGCGCACACACACACACACACACACACACACACACACACACAGAGAAATAGAGCAGAAGGATTGGACTGGGAGGAGCATCCTAGCAACAGTGTAATCAGTCAGGAATGAGACTTCTCTTTAAGAAAAACAGACATTTCCTCCTAGCTATAAATAGTCTCTGTGAGAAATAGTATTTATATTCTAGGAACACCACTTTCCTCCTGGACCACGACAGTTCTATGGAGGGAAACCAACTGCCGTCAGACCTGGGAAATAACGTTTGTTTTCTTCCTAGTAACTCTGCTGCGCTTGACTACGCTTGCCTGGTGAAATATAATAGTCCCAGAAGTGCCAACCCCTTACACCGCCCATCTAGCACACGATGCCAGGCTCAATCAAACGCTGAAGGTGGAAAAAGACTCAGCACAGAATGTGTGTGTGCTGAATGAGATGGGGTGTCACACACACCCAGCTATTGTGCAGAGCCAGAAGACAAAACAAGAAGGCCCCACCCAGAAACATATGCTCATCAAATAAAGACTTGAAATGTCCAAGTGTACTTAAAAACATCGTAGTGTACTTAAAAACATCGTAGTGTACTTAAAAACATCGTAGTGTACTTAAAAACATCGTAGTGTACTTAAAAACATAAAAACATCGTAGTGTACTTAAAAACATCGTAGTGTACTTAAAAACGTCCAGATGTACTTGAAACCCTTGAGCAGGGTTTCCCAAACTCAACACTGTCAGATGGAATCTGTTGAGAGAGACTGACTCCCCTTCACATAACAGCCCATCTGTTTAGAGAGAGAGACTGACTCCCCTTTACATAACAGCCCATCTGTTTAGAGAGAGAGACTGACTCCCCTTCACATAACAGCCCATCTGTTTAGAGAGAGACTGACTCCCCTTCACATAACAGCCCATCTGTTTAGAGAGAGACTGACTCCCCTTCACATAACAGCCCATCTGTTTAGAGAGAGAGACTGACTCCCCTTCACATAACAGCCCATCTGTTTAGAGAGAGAGACTGACTCCCCTTTACATAACAGCCCATCTGTTTAGAGAGAGAGACTAACTCCCCTTCACATAACAGCCCATCTGTTTAGAGAGAGAGACTGACTCCCCTTCACATAACAACCCATCTGTTTAGAGAGAGAGACTGACTCCCCTTCACATAACAGCCCATCTGTTTAGAGAGAGAGACTGACTCCCCTTCACAGAACAGCCCATCTGTTTAGAGAGAGAGAGACTGACTCCCCTTCACAGAACAGCCCATCTGTTTAGAGAGAGAGAGACTGACTCCCCTTCACAGAACAGCCCATCTGTTTAGAGAGCGAGACTGACTCCCCTTCACATAACAGCCCATCTGTTGAGAGAGAGAGACTGACTTAACTCCCCTCAGTCTGAGCTCTGACCAGACCAGCTCCTCTGCTGACCGCTCTGTGTGTCTGGTATTGAATATGAATAGGATGGTGGCAGCAACACAGCACCGCCAGCTTCCTAATTAGCTTCTCTACTTCGTGTGTGTGTGTATATGTCGCGAGAGCCAAGGTACTGTCAAGAGAGACTGCCTGTTCTTCTCAAAGGCTCGCCCCACTATTAATGAGGTGTGTGGTGTGTGGTGTGTGTGTGTGTGATGTCACAGAGCATGACACACCTGCCCAGCAGGTAGAGGCTTTAAAAGCTATGCGGAGCAACACAGACTCCTCATTGACTGATCTCTCTCTCTCTCTCTCGTTCTCTCCGTTTTACAGCCTAAAATGCCCCAGCTGGTGACCTCTGACATGTAAATGGCGTCCAAAGTCAGAGATGCTGTGGTGTGGTACCAGAAGAAGGTAAGAATCCTCTTGTTTCTGTTGTATTTACCTTTGATTGCTTGATTCCTTCCAACAGGATCCCGTGTCTATTTTACCTCAGAGGAGTGAAGAGAGAGAAAATTCACACTGTTGACGGACAGACGGACAGACAGAGAGACAGAGACAGTTAGTTGGTGGTTTTGATAGGGTTACCTGCTGTTAATAGACTGACAGACAGTTGGTGGTTTTGATAGGGTTACCTGCTGTTAATAGACAGACAGTTGGTGGTTTTGATAGGGGTTACCTGCTGTTAATAGACTGACAGACAGTTGGTGGTTTTGATAGGGTTACCTGCTGTTAATAGACTGACAGACTGACAGACAGTTGGTGGTTTTGATAGGGTTACCTGTCGTTTCAGTTTGAGTTTAGACCAGTGTCATTTTATGACTGTTTTAATACCGGAGTCATCAAGTCATTTTTTTTAGCTGTAGGCTTTGTAACCAAGCAACACACGTAAGCCTGTCCTTATGCTGAGGTCTGTGGCCAGCACTGATGTAACAGATCCCTGGTACTGGGCGGACAGACACACAGACACACAGATGGAGGCTATTATTAATGTTGTTGTTGTACCTCTCTGTGTCCTGCCTGCGTCCTTCACTGTGGCTGACCCGACCGCTCAGTACCGTCTACATTACATCATAGACCACAGCCAGGGTCTCAGTAGGCTGGAAACACAACCGGTTTTATTCTGGTCAAGAAACATATTTATTAGGGTTTTAGTTGATTGATACATTAATACTCTAATTATTTGTATGCATAACTTCTTCTATTCAGGCTAGATGATTAAGGTATGCTGTTGTCTGTTACTAGTTAGGGATAAAATGGGAAGGCCTGTATGAGTCTATTGGTATTTTTTCAATGAAGTAAAGAGCAGTGAAAGAGCCAGGCATTATTAACCTGCTGGTGTAACGGCTCCCTAATGTTCACCTGTCAGCCTCCCCATACAGGACCATCATGAAAACTATTCTGAGCAGGGCTGTAGTGTTGATTCAGAGGAGGTAGTGTTGATTCAGAGGAGGTAGAGTTGATTCAGAGGAGGTAGAGTTGATTCAGAGGAGGTAGAGTTGATTCAGAGGAGGTAGAGTTGATTCAGAGGAGGTAGAGTTGATTCAGAGGAGGTAGAGTTGACTCAGAGGAGGTAGGGTTGATTCAGAGGAGGTAGTGTGTTGATTCAGAGGAGGTAGTGTGTTGATTCAGAGGAGGTAGTGTGTTGATTCAGAGGAGGTAGTGTGTTGATTCAGAGGAGGTAGTGTGTTGATTCAGAGGAGGTAGTGTGTTGATTCAGAGGAGGTAGTGTGTTGATTCAGAGGAGGTAGTGTGTTGATTCAGAGGAGGTAGTGTGTTGATTCAGAGGAGGTAGTGTGTTGATTCAGAGGAGGTAGTGTGTTGATTCAGAGGAGGTAGTGTGTTGATTCAGAGGAGGTAGTGTGTTGATTCAGAGGAGGTAGTGTTGATTCAGAGGAGGTAGTGTTGATTCGGAGGAGGTGGTGTGTTGATTCGGAGGAGGTGGTGTGTTGATTCGGAGGAGGTGGTGTGTTGATTCGGAGGAGGTGGTGCGTTGATTCGGAGGAGGTGGTGCGTTGATTCGGAGGAGGTGGTGCGTTGATTCGGAGGAGGTGGTGCGTTGATTCGGAGGAGGTGGTGCGTTGATTCGGAGGAGGTGGTGCGTTGATTCGGAGGAGGTGGTGCGTTGATTCGGAGGAGGTGGTGCGTTGATTCGGAGGAAGGGGTGCATTGTTTCGGAGGAGTTCGTGTGTTGATTCGGAGGAGTTCGTGTGTTGATTCAGACTGACAGAACAAGACAGAGAGAGGGACAGGTAGAGAATGATAGAGAGCAGTCAGTCAGTTAGCCAGTCAGGTCCAAACAACTCCTAATGTGTTTGAATGGGAATGACTCAACCCTGCTAGCTGTTAGCAGAACATGTTATGACATGAACCTATAGCCCTCCTCTGAGACAGACTCAGCAGAGAGAGAGAGACCATAGGGAGGGAGAGCGAAACGGAGAGACATAGAGAAGGAAAAGAGAAATGGTTAGAAAGTAAGGAGAAAGACGGAGACACGTGGAGAGAGAGAGAGAGAGCAATGTCTCTATCGATCTCTACCTATGTCTTTCTCCTTATTACTTTCCATTGATCTGTCTTTCTATCCATTTCTCTTCACCTTCTCTTATCCCTCTCCGTTATTCTCTCTCTTTCTCTCGCTCTCTCTCCCCCCTCGTGGCTTTGTGCCCTTTACAACGAGACGTTTCACTTCCCTCACTGTGGAGAGGTTTATGGGAAGAGGACTGCTCCTAGGAGAGTGGCTCGTAGGAGCAGGAGCCCATCTCCTGTTTCTGTAGCATGACACAGCTTGATACAGGTGCACCCCCTGGACAGGCCGCTAGTCTGTTCCAATACCATCGGCCTGTATCTTAATCTTGTGTTTTCTTAGCTCCTTCATAGCTACTTTGCGCTTCACATTAAACTGGAATTGAATGTGTTTAGAACAGGCTTCTAATGGCACAAATGTCTGATTCATTCTGAGTCGATCTCTTCCAGTCAGACACCTAGAGGGGAAACATCCTTGTCAGGTGTTGGGCTATTACGGGGGTGATACAGTATATCTGGTCAGGTGTTTGGCTATTACGGGGGTGATACAGTATATCTGGTCAGGTGTTGGGCTATTACGGGGGTGATACAGTATATCTGGTCAGGTGTTTGGCTATTACGGGGGTGATACAGTATATCTGGTCAGGTGTTGGGCTATTACGGGGGTGATACAGTATATCTGGTCAGGTGTTTGGCTATTACGGGGGTGATACAGTATATCTGGTCAGGTGTTGGGCTATTACGGGGGTGATACAGTATATCTGGTCAGGTGTTGGGCTATTACGGGGGTGATACAGTATATCTGGTCAGGTGTTTGGCTATTACGGGGGTGATACAGTATATCTGGTCAGGTGTTGGGCTATTACGGGTGTGATACAGTATATCTGGTCAGGTGTTTGGCTATTACGGGGGTGATACAGTATATCTGGTCAGGTGTTGGGCTATTACGGGGGTGATACAGTATATCTGGTCAGGTGTTGGGCTATTACGGGGGTGATACAGTATATCTGGTCAGGTGTTTGGCTATTACGGGGGTGATACAGTATATCTGGTCAGGTGTTGGGCTATTACGGGGGTGATACAGTATATCTGGTCAGGTGTTTGGCTATTACGGGGGTGATACAGTATATCTGGTCAGGTGTTGGGCTATTACGGGGGTGATACAGTATATCTGGTCAGGTGTTGGGCTATTACGGGGGTGATACAGTATATCTGGTCAGGTGTTGGGCTATTACAGGGGTGATACAGTATATCTGGTCAGGTGTTGGGCTATTACGGGGGTGATACAGTATATCTGGTCAGGTGTTGGGCTATTACAGGGGTGATACAGTATATCTGGTCAGGTGTTGGGCTATTACGGGGGTGATACAGTATATCTGGTCAGGTGTTGGGCTATTACGGGGGTGATACAGTATATCTGGTCAGGTGTTTGGCTATTACGGGGGTGATACAGTATATCTGGTCAGGTGTTGGGCTATTACGGGGGTGATACAGTATATCTGGTCAGGTGTTGGGCTATTACGGGGGTGATACAGTATATCTGGTCAGGTGTTTGGCTATTATGGGGGTGATACAGTATATCTGGTCAGGCGTTGGGCTATTACGGGGGTGATACAGTTTCTGGTCAGGCGTTGGGCTATTACGGGGTGATACAGTTTCTGGTCAGGCGTTGGGCTATTACGGGGGTGATACAGTTTCTGGTCAGGCGTTGGGCTATTACGGGGGTGATACAGTTTCTGGTCAGGCGTTGGGCTATTACGGGGTGATACAGTTTCTGGTCAGGTGTTGGGCTATAACGAGGGTGATATATATGGTTAGGAGTTGGGCTATAACGAGGGTGATATATATGGTTAGGAGTTGGGCTAGACCGGGGGTGATATGATATACACGGAGTATACCAAATATTAAAAACATGTTTCTAATAAACCCCCCTCCACAGGGAGGCTGGTCCATGTTGACTCCAATGCTTCCCACAGTTGTGTCAAGTTGGCTGGATGTCCTTTGGGTGGTCGACCAATATTGATATACACAGGAAACTGTTCAGCGTGAAAAACCCAGCAGCGTTGTAGTTCTTGACACAAACCGGTGCGCCTGGCACCTACTACCATACGCTGTTCCAAGGCACTTAATTGTTTAGGTCTTGTCTATTCACCCTCTGAATGGCACATATACACAATCCAAGTCTTAATTGTCTCAAGGCTTAAAACTCCCTTCTTTAACCCGTCTCCTCCCCTCCATCTACACTGATTGAAGTGGATTTAACCACTGACGTCAATAAGGGATCATATCATATCATATCACCTGGATTCACCTGGTCAGTCTGTTCTGGAAAAAGCAGGTGTCCTTAATGTTTTTTATACTCAGTTTATTAGAAGGCTAAGGTGGGAGTGTATGTTATATTATGTGGTGGGTGCTGTCCAGACTGTTAAAGTGGAGTGTATGTTATGTTATGTGGTGGGTGCTGTCCACACTGTTAAGGTGGGAGTGTATGTTATGTTATGTGATGGGTGCTGTCCACACTGTTAAGGTGGGAGTGTATGTTATGTTATGTGATGGGTGCTGTCCACACTGTTAAGGGGGAGTGTATGTTATGTTATGTGGTGGGTGCTGTCCACACTGTTAAGGTGGGAGTGTATGTTATGTTATGTGATGGGTGCTGTCCAGACTGTTAAAGTGGAGTGTATGTTATGTTATGTGGTGGGTGCTGTCCACACTGTTAAGGTGGGAGTGTATGTTATGTTATGTGATGGGTGCTGTCCACACTGTTAAGGTGGGAGTGTATGTTATGTTATGTGATGGGTGCTGTCCACACTGTTAAGGTGGGAGTGTATGTTATGTTATGTGATGGGTGCTGTCCACACTGTTAAGGGGGAGTGTATGTTATGTTATGTGGTGGGTGCTGTCCAGACTGTTAAGGTGGAGTGTATGTTATGTTATGTGATGGGGGCTGTCCACACTGTTAAGGGGGAGTGTATGTTATATTATGTGGTGGGTGCTGTCCAGAC
This sequence comes from Oncorhynchus clarkii lewisi, assembly GCF_045791955.1. Classification (NCBI taxonomy): domain Eukaryota; kingdom Metazoa; phylum Chordata; class Actinopteri; order Salmoniformes; family Salmonidae; genus Oncorhynchus; species Oncorhynchus clarkii. Next base: position 229,245 of record NW_027261085.1, read on the forward strand.
TGTTAAGGGGGAGTGTATGTAATGTTATGTTATGTGATGGGTGCTGTCCAGACTGTTAAGGGGGAGTGTATGTTATGTTATGTAATGTGATGGGTGCTGTCCAGACCGGAATGCTGTCTGTCATTCTGTCACTGCAGTGTGATCTCATTAACCCTCACCTGATCTGGGCTATGGATCTGTTCCAAATGGCACCCTACTCCCTACATAGTGCACAACTTTTGACCAGACCCCATAGGGAATAGGGTACCATTAAGGAGTCAACAAAGGACAGTCTGACAGGAGCCAGTCATGTCACACGTCCCAGTCCAGCCTTGCCTGCTTAGGATAGTTGGTTTTATTTAGCCCCAGTCACATGAGCTAGTGAAGTCTATAATAGACTTACATCACTGTACGAGCTGTGATGGAATACGCTGGTGTCTATCCGTCTCTCACACAGGTGCAGAATGCTGTTGCATTGGAACTCATCTGAAATTAATGTGTTTGGGTGTAGGCTGTGTTGTGCTATTGTGGGCCGATGTTGTGACTGAGAGACTGGAGGTCACAGTTTTAGAAAAAGCCCCTTGTTGATTCTGTTCTGTTCCACATCCTGTTTTAACCAGCCATAGGTTGGTAGAATCTAGAATATGTCACTGTGAGCTCTTAGTCCTAAAGTGTGTGTGTGTGTGTGTGTGTGTGTGTGTGTGTGTGTGTGTGTGTGTGTGTGTGTGCTGCTATGGGGTGTTTAGTAAGGCGATACTTCCTCCATACCAGATGAGTCAGTGTTCCAGCCGAGTCTCTCTCCATACCAGATGTGTCAGTGTTCCAGCCGAGTCTCTCTCCATACCAGATGTGTCAGTGTTCCAGCCGAGTCTCTCTCCATACCAGATGTGTCAGTGTTCCAGCCGAGTCTCTCTCCATACCAGATGAGTCAGTGTTCCAGCCGAGTCTCTCTCCATACCAGATGAGTCAGTTTTCCAGCCGAGTCTCTCTCCGTACCAGATGTGTTAGTGTTCCAGCCGAGTCTCTCTCCATACCAGATGTGTCGGTGTTCCAGCCGAGTCTCTCTCCATACCAGATGTGTCAGTGTTCCAGCCGAGTCTCTCTCCATACCAGATGTGTCAGTGTTCCAGCCGAGTCTCTCTCCATACCAGATGTGTCAGTGTTCCAGCCGAGTCTCTCTCCATACCAGATGTTCCAGCCGAGTCTCTCTCCATACCAGATGTGTCAGTGTTCCAGCCGAGTCTCTCTGCATACCAGATGTGTCAGTGTTCCAGCCGAGTCTCTCTCCATACCAGATGTGTCAGTGTTCCAGCCGAGTCTCTCTCCATACCAGATGTGTCAGTGTTCCAGCCGAGTCTCTCTCCATACCAGATGTTCCAGCCGAGTCTCTCTCCATACCAGATGTGTCAGTGTTCCAGATGTGTCAGTGTTCCAGCCGAGTCTCTCTCCATACCAGATGTGTCAGTGTTCCAGCCGAGTCTCTCTCCATACCAGATGTGTCAGTGTTCCAGCCGAGTCTCTCTCCATACCAGATGTTCCAGCCGAGTCTCTCTCCATACCAGATGTTCCAGCCGAGTCTCTCTCCATACCAGATGTGTCAGTGTTCCAGCCGAGTCTCTCTCCATACCAGATGTGTCAGTGTTCCAGCCGAGTCTCTCTCCATACCAGATGTTCCAGCCGAGTCTCTCTCCATACCAGATGTGTCAGTTTTCCAGCCGAGTCTCTCTCCATACCAGATGTTCCAGCCGAGTCTCTCTCCATACCAGATGTTCCAGCCGAGTCTCTCTCCATACCAGATGTTCCAGCCGAGTCTCTCTCCATACCAGATGTGTCAGTGTTCCAACCGAGTCTCTCTCCATACCAGATGTGTCAGTGTTCCAGCCGAGTCTCTCTCCATACCAGATGTTCCAGCCGAGTCTCTCTCCATACCAGATGTGTCAGTGTTCCAGCCGAGTCTCTCTCCATACCAGATGTTCCAGCCGAGTCTCTCTCCATACCAGATGTGTCAGTTTTCCAGCCGAGTCTCTCTCCATACCAGATGTTCCAGCCGAGTCTCTCTCCATACCAGATGTTCCAGCCGAGTCTCTCTCCATACCAGATGTGTCGGTGTTCCAGCTGAGTCTCTCTCCATACCAGATGTGTCGGTGTTCCAGCCGAGTCTCTCTCCATACCAGATGTTCCAGCCGAGTCTCTCTCCATACCAGATGTGTCGGTGTTCCAGCTGAGTCTCTCTCCATACCAGATGTGTCGGTGTTCCAGCCGAGTCTCTCTCCATACCAGATGTGTCGGTGTTCCAGCCGAGTCTCTCCATACCAGATGTGTCCGTGTTCCAGCCGAGTCTCTCTCCATACCAGATGTGTCGGTGTTCCAGCCGAGTCTCTCCATACCAGATGTGTCGGTGTTCCAGCCGAGTCTCTCTCCATACCAGATGTGTCCGTGTTCCAGCCGAGTCTCTCTCCATACCAGATGTGTCAGTGTTCCAGCCGAGTCTCTCTCCATACCAGATGTGTCAGTGTTCCAGCCGAGTCTCTCTCCATACCAGATGTGTCAGTGTTCCAGCCGAGTCTCTCTCCATACCAGATGTGTCAGTGTTCCAGCCGAGTCTCTCTCCATACCAGATGTGTCAGTGTTCCAGCCGAGTCTCTCTCCATACCAGATGTGTCAGTGTTCCAGCCGAGTCTCTCTCCATACCAGATGAGTCAGTGTTCCAGCCGAGTCTCTCTCCATACCAGATGTTCCAGCCGAGTCTCTCTCCATACCAGATGTGTCAGTGTTCCAGCCGAGTCTCTCTCCATACCAGATGAGTCAATGTTCCAGCCGAGTCTCTCTCCATACCAGATGTTCCAGCCGAGTCTCTCTCCATACCAGATGTTCCAGCCGAGTCTCTCTCCATACCAGATGTGTCAGTGTTCCAGCCGAGTCTCTCTCCATACCAGATGTGTCAGTGTTCCAGCCGAGTCTCTCTCCATACCAGATGAGTCAGTGTTCCAGCCGAGTCTCTCTCCATACCAGATGTTCCAGCCGAGTCTCTCTCCATACCAGATGTGTCAGTGTTCCAGCCGAGTCTCTCTCCATACCAGATGTGTCAGTGTTCCAGCCGAGTCTCTCTCCATACCAGATGTTCCAGCCGAGTCTCTCTCCATACCAGATGTTCCAGCCGAGTCTCTCTCCATACCAGATGTTCCAGCCGAGTCTCTCTCCATACCAGATGAGTCTCTGGCTCCTTCTGCTGCAGCACAAACAGACATTTTCTTCTGGATGGAAAATGTTTTACCTCAGACGTAAAGCCCTGCAGGGTGTAGCCAGCTAGGGTGTGACTGACAACTCTGTGGTTGTAGGAAAACATTCCTACGCCATTGCCCCACATACAGCCTTATTCTAAAATGGATGAAATAGTTCTTTCCCCTCATCAGTCTACACACAGTACGCCATAATGACAAAGCAAAAACAGGTTTTTAGACATGTTTCTACATTTTTTAAAAATATCGCATTTCCAGAAGTATTCAGACCCTTTACTCAGTACTTTGTTGAAGCATCTTTGGCAGTGATTACAGCCTCAAGTCTTCTTGGGTATGATGCTACAAACTTTGCACAACTGCATTTGTGGAGTTTCTCGCATTCTTCTCTGCAGATCCTCTCCAGCTCTGTCAGGTTGGAGGGGGAGCGTCGCTGCACAGCTATTTTCAGGTCTCTCCAGAGATGTTAGATCGGGTTCAAGTCAGGGCTCTGACTGGGCCACTCAAGGACATTGAGACTTGTCCCGAAGCCACTCCTGTGTTGTCTTGGCTGTGTGCTTAGGGTCGTTGTCCTGTTGGAAGCTGAACCTTCGCCCCAGTCTGAGGTCCTGAGCGCTCTGGAGCAGGTTTTCATCAAGGATCTCTCTGTACTTTGCTCCGTTCATCTTTCCCTCGATCCTGACTAGTCTCCCAGTTCCTGCCACTGAAAACATCCTGCTGCCACCACCATGCCACCACCATGCTTCACTGTAGGGATGGTGCTAGGTTTCCTCCAGACGTGACGCTTTGGCATTCAATGCTGCAGAAATGTTATGGTACCCTTCCTCAGATCTGTGCCTCGACACAATCCTGTCTCGGAGCTCTACGAATAATTCCTTCGACCTCATGTCTTGGTTTTTGCTCTGACATGCACTTTCAACTCTGGGACCTTATATAGACAGGTGTGTGCATTTCCGAGTCATGTCCAATCAATTGAATTCACCACAGGTGGACTCCAATCAAGTTGTAGAAACATCTCAAGGATGATCAATGGAAACAGGATGCACCTGAGCTTAATTTCGAGTCTCATATAAGGTATTTCTGTTTTTTTATTTTAATACATTTGCTACAATTTGTAAAAACCTGTTTTCACTTTGTCGTTATGGGGTATTGTGTGTAGATTGATGAGGAACAACATTTATTTAATCAATTTTAGATTAAGGCTGTAACGTAACAAAATGTGGAAAAATTTCTCCCTGGACTTATCTGTCTAGCATCGGATTACCTATCTTAACCTGAACCATTAGAAACTAACTTAACCACAGATCTAGGATCAGGTTTGCCCAATGTTAACCTTAACCATTAGAGGGGTTTTGTCTGTCTCAGGTAAGGAAGGGTGTGGTTCTGTTATAGACAGACTCAATCACCACACTGTTTTGTGTTACCGTAGCAACAGAGAAAGGCTGATGTGGATATTAGTGTTTGTCACCTGTCTTTGTGTTCAGTGTGAGAACGGTGAGAGAAAGGTGTCTTATCCCTTGAGTTAGCGCTGATTGTCTCTGATGTGTTGACATGAACTGTGTTGCCAAGGAGATGGCAACAATGACATCACAGCCCGGATTCACAAAACCTTCTTTAAGAAGAAATGTCTTCTGTCCTTCACTATAGACTTATGAAGAAAGTTAAGTCAAGTTGCTATTCCCCAAAAAGGTTCTTGGAAATGGTTGTGCATTATTTCTTATACTTCTCCTTAAGAAAAAAGTTGAGGAGAAATTGGTTTCTTGAAAGTAAAGATGCTGAATTTCTTCTTGTTTTGTACATCTGATCTTCAGTGGAATCACATCACTATGGTTACGCTAGTTTACTGTGAACCTCACCTCAGAGTAGTAGTGACATGCGGGGCCTCAGAGAGATTGTCTGGATGACAACACAACAGCTGCTGGCAGTCAAATTACCTTTTGTTAGAAAAAGGTGAGAAAATCCCATTAAAAAATGACTACCTTGTAACCTGAAAGACGTCGTTGAGACATTCTCCAAAATAACAACGTTCACTCCTTCATCTGTTGTTTGGATTCAAGGAATGTGCCTTGTCTTTAAAACGAGTTCTACTGGTGTGTGTGTGTGTGTGTGTGAGAACATAATACCCTCTGTCAGAGAAGGGAAAGGAGGATACCTCCTAGTCAGAGAAGGGAAAGGAGGATACCTCCTAGTCAGAGAAGGGAAAGGAGGATACCTCCTAGTCAGAGAAGGGAAAGGAGGATACCTCCTAGTCAGAGAAGGGAAAGGAGGATACCTCCTAGTCAGAGAAGGGAAAGGAGGATACCTCCTAGTCAGAGAAGGGAAAGGAGGATACCTCCTAGTCAGAGAAGGGAAAGGAGGATACCTCCTAGTCAGAGAAGGGAAAGGAGGATACCTCCTAGTCAGAGAAGGGAAAGGAGGATACCTCCTAGTCAGAGAAGGGAAAGGAGGATACCTCCTAGTCAGTTGCTTAACTGAATGCATTCAATCAAAATGAGTCTCGGTCGTTTAAGAACACAGAGGTGCTGGTCGGGGAGTCACAATGGACTACAGCACTCTGTTAACACACACATAACACACTGGACTGTCTCGTTGACTTTACTAAGGAGGAATCCCCACTGTCTGACACATGACATGTTGTTAGCTGTAGCTGCAGGCTTAGTGCAATGAGACAGACGTTAGCTTTCTTAATGTCTTTTCTGCCCTGTGGGAAGAGAGGAGAGGAGACATCTTCCTCCTCCTCCACATTATAACATACAAAGACATCTCCCTCTTCCTCCTCCTCCACATTATAACAGAGAGAGACATCTCCCCTCCTCATCCTCCTCCACATTATAACATACAGAGACATCTCCCCCCTCCTCTTCCTCCTCCTCCTCCACATTATAACAGACAGAGACATCTCCCCCCTCCTCCTCCACATTATAACAGACAGACATCTCCCCCTCCTCCTCCACATTATAACAGACAGAGACATCTCCCTCCTCCTCCTCCACATTATAACAGACAGAGACATCTCCCCCTCCTCCTCCACATTATAACAGACAGAGACATCTCCCCCCTCCTCCTCCACATTATAACAGACAGACATCTCCCCCTCCTCCTCCACATTATAACAGACAGAGACATCCCCCTCCTCCTCCTCCACATTATAACAGACAGAGACATCCTCCTCCTCCTCCTCCTCCACATTATAACAGACAGAGACATCCTCCTCCTCCTCCTCCTCCACATTATAACAGACAGAGACATCTCCCTCCTCCTCCTCCACATTATAACAGACAGAGACATCTCCCCCCTCCTCCTCCACATTATAACAGACAGACATCTCCCCCTCCTCCTCCACATTATAACAGACAGAGACATCCCCCTCCTCCTCCACATTATAACAGACAGAGACATCCTCCTCCTCCTCCTCCTCCTCCACATTATAACAGACAGAGACATCTCCCTCCTCCTCCTCCACATTATAACAGACAGAGACATCTCCCCCTCCTCCTCCACATTATAACAGACAGAGACATCTCCCTCCTCCTCCTCCACATTATAACAGACAGAGACATCTCCCCCCTCCTCCTCCACATTATAACAGACAGAGACATCTCCCCCCTCCTCCTCCACATTATAACAGACAGACATCTCCCCCTCCTCCTCCACATTATAACAGACAGAGACATCCCCCTCCTCCTCCTCCACATTATAACAGACAGAGACATCCTCCTCCTCCTCCTCCTCCTCCACATTATAACAGACAGAGACATCCTCCTCCTCCTCCTCCTCCTCCACATTATAACAGACAGACATCTCCCCCCTCCTCCTCCACATTATAACAGACAGAGACATCTCCCTCCTCCTCCTCCTCCACATTATAACAGACAGAGACATCTCCCCCCTCCTCCTCCACATTATAACAGACAGACATCTCCCCCTCCTCCTCCACATTATAACAGACAGAGACATCCCCCTCCTCCTCCTCCACATTATAACAGACAGAGACATCCTCCTCCTCCTCCTCCTCCTCCACATTATAACAGACAGAGACATCTCCCTCCTCCTCCTCCACATTATAACAGACAGAGACATCTCCCCCCTCCTCCTCCACATTATAACAGACAGAGACATCTCCCTCCTCCTCCTCCACATTATAACAGACAGAGACATCTCCCCCCTCCTCCTCCACATTATAACAGACAGACATCTCCCCCCTCCTCCTCCTCCACATTATAACAGACAGAGACATCTCCCTCCTCCTCCACTGCAGTGTGGAGACTATTGTTACATAACCTGGCTGCCATGGCAATGCGAGGATCATCCTCCCATCCTCCCTACAGCTCGGTTGTCATGGTGAACCTGGCAGTGCGGCAACGAGGCTCTTATTTTTTTCTGTCTCTCATTCAGTGTGATGATGTAATAGGGAGGCTGTTCTGAGAACAGATGGATGGTGTTCAGTCACTACTGCAGGTCATAGATGGGTTGTAATATTTATGTTTGTTTTGAAGAGGTTCCTACCTTAGTCCTCTTGGTATTACTTCCTTAGTCCTCTTGGTATTACTTCCTTAGTCCTCTTGGTATTACTTCCTTAGTCCTCTTGGTATTACTTCCTTAGTCCTCTTGGTATTACTTCCTTAGTCCTCTTGGTATTACTTCCTTAGTCCTCTTGGTATTACTTCCTTAGTCCTCTTGGTATTACTTCCTTGGTCCTCTTGGTATTACTTCCTTAGGTGTCTTGGTATTACTTCCTTAGTCCTCTTGGTATTACTTCCTTAGGTGTCTTGGTATTACTTCCTTGGTCCTCTTGGTATTACTTCCTTGGTCCTCTTGGTATTACTTCCTTAGGTGTCTTGGTATTACTTCCTTAGTCCTCTTGGTATTACTTCCTTAGTCCTCTTGGTATTACTTCCTTAGGTGTCTTGGTATTACTTCCTTAGTCCTCTTGGTATTACTTCCTTAGGTGTCTTGGTATTACTTCCTTAGTCCTCTTGGTTTTACTTCCTTGGTCCTCTTGGTATTACTTCCTTAGGTGTCTTGGTATTACTTCCTTAGCCCTCTTGGTATTACTTCCTTGGTCGTCTTTGTTAGGAAGTAGGATGTAAGATGTTGACCCATATAGTGATTATAGCCTATCACAGGGCAGGAGTATGCCTCCCCTCTCTCTCTTTTGCCATCTCTCTCTCTCTCTCTCTCTCACTCTCAATTCAAGGGCTTTATTGGCATGGAAAACATATGTTAACATTGCCAAAGCAAGTGAAGTAGATAATATACAAAAGTGAAATAAACAATAAAAATGAACCGTAAACATTACACTCACAAGTTTCAAAGGAAAAGAGACATTTCAAATGTCATGTGACATCGATATACAGTGTTATAATGATGTGCAAATAGTTCATGTACAAAATGGAAAATAAATATGGGTTTTATTTCCAATGGTGTCTGTTCTTCACTGGTTGCCCTTTTCTCGTGGCAACAGGTCACATCTTGCTGCTGTGATGTCACACTGTGGTATTTCACCCAGTAGATATGGGAGTTTATCAACATTGGATTTGTTTTGTAATTCTTTGTGGATCTGTGTAATCTGAGGGAAATATGTGTCTCTAATATGGTCATACATTTGGCAGGAGGTTAGGAAGTGCAGCTCAGTTTCCACCTCATTTTGTGGGCACATAGCCTGTCTTCTCTTGAGAGCCATGTCTGCCTACGGCGGCCTTTCTCAATAGCAAGGTTATGCTCACTGAGTCTGTACATAGTCAAAGCTTTCCTTAAGTTTGGGTCAGTCACAGTGGTCAGGTATTCTGCCACTGTGTACTCTCTGTTTAGGGCCAAATAGCATTCTAGTTTGCTCTGTTTTTTTGTTAATTATGTGTGTCAAGTAATTATCTATCTTTTAGTTTTTCTCATGATTTGGTTGGGTCTAATTCTGTTGCTGTCCTGGGGCTCTGTGGGGTCTGTTTGTGAACAGAGCCCCAGGACCAGCATGCTTAGGGGACTCTTCTCCAGGTTCATCTCTCTGTAGGTGATGGCTTTGTTATGGAAGGTTTTGGAATCGCTTCCTTTTAGGTGGTTGTAGAATTTAACTGCTCTTTTCTGGATTTTGATAATTAGCGGGTATCGGCCTAATTCTGCTCTGCATGCATTATTTGGTGTTCTACGTTGTACACAGAGGAATTTTTGCAGAATTCTTCATGCAGAGTCTCAATTTGGTGTTTGTCCCATTTTGTGAATTCTTGGATGGTGAGCGGACGCCAGACCTCACAACCATAAAGGGCAATGGGCTCTATGACTGATTCAAGTATTTTTTGCCAGATCCTAATTGGTATGTTGCATTTTATGATCCTTTTGATGGCATAGAATGCCCTTCTTGCCTTGTCTCTCAGATCGTTCACAGCTTTGTGGAAGTATAGTTTTTTTGTGTGCTCTAGGGCAACAGTGTCTAGATGGAATTTGTATTCGTGGTCCTGGCGACTGGACCTTTTTTTGGAACACCATTATTTTGGTCTTACTGAGATTTACTGTCAGGGCCCAGGTCTGGCAGAATTTGTGCAGAATATCTAGGTGCTGCTGTTGGCCCTCCTTGGTTGGTGACAGAAGCACCAGATCATCAGCAAACAGTAGACATTTGACTTCAGATTCTAGTAGGGTGAGGCCGGGTGCTGCAGACTTTTCTAGTGCCCGCGCCAATTCGTTGATATATATGTTGAAGAGGGTGGGGCTTAAGCTGCATCCCTGTCTCACCCCACAACCCTGTGGGAAGAAATGTGTGTTTTTTGCCTATTTTAACCGCACACTTGTTGTTTGTGTACATGGATTTTATAATGTCGTATGTTTTACCCCCAACACCACTTTCCATCAATTTGTATAGTAGACCCTCATGTTTGGTAAAAAGCCTATTGGACATTTGCTCAGTACATTGTTTTCATTGAAGAAATGTATGAGTCTGCTGTTAATGATAATGCAGAGGATTTTCCCAAGGTTGCTGTTGACGCATATCCCACGGTAGTTATTGGGGTCAAATTTGTCTCCACTTTTGTGGATTGGGGTGATCAGTCCCTTGGTTCCAATAATTGGGGAATATGCCAGAGCTAAGGATGATGTTAAAGAGTTTTAGTATAGCCAATTGGAATTTATTGTCTGTATATTTGATCATTTCATTGAGGATACCATCAACACCACAGGCCTTTTTGGGTTGTAGGGTTTTTATTTTGTCCTGTAGTTCATTCAATGTAATTGGAGAATCCAGGTGGTTTTGGGAGTCTTTAATAGTTGATTCTAAGATTTGTATTTGATCATGTATATGTTTTTGCTATTTATTCTTTGTTATAGAGCCAAAAATATTGGAGAAGTGGTTTACCCATACATCTCCATTTTGGATAGATAATTCTTCGTGTTGTTTAGTGTTTTACAATTTTCCCAGAAGTGGTTAGTCTATGGATTCTTCAATTACATTGAGCTGATTTCTGACATGCTGTTCCTTCTTTTTCCGTAGTGTATTTCTGTATTGTTTTAGTGATTCACCATAGTGAAGGCGTAGACTCAGGTTTTCCGGGTCTCTATGTTTTTGGTTGGACAGGTTTCTCAATTTCTTTCTTAGATTTTTTTGCATTCTTCATCAAACCATTTGTCATTGTTGTTCATGTTCTTCAGTTTTCTATTTGAGATTTTTAGATTTGATAGGGAAGCTGAGAGGTCAAATATAGGGTTAATATTTTCTACTGCCAAGTTTACACCTTCACTATTACAGTGGAACGTTTTACCCAGGAAATTGTCTAAAAGGGATTGAATTTGTTGTTGCCTAATTGTTTTTTGGTAGGTTTCCAAACTCCATCTATAGCATTTCTTAATGTTACTCAGTTCCTTTGGCTTTGATGCCTCATGATTTGAGTATTGAGTATTGCTCTGTTCAAGTAGACTGTGATTTTGACTAGTCACCCCCGGTCTCTTCTCCTCTAGACTAGTCACCCCCGGTCTCTCCTCCTCTAGACTAGTCACCCCCGGTCTCTCCTCCTCTAGACTAGTCACCCCCGGTCTCTTTTTTCTCCTCTAGACTAGTCACCCCCGGTCTCTCCTCCTTTAGACTAGTCACCCCCGGTCTCTTTTCTCTCCTCTAGACTAGTCACCCCCGGTCTCTCCTCCTCTAGACTAGTCACCCCCGGTCTCTCCTCCTCTAGACTAGTCACCCCCGGTCTCTCCTCCTCTAGTCTAGTCACGTTCACTCTCTCCTCTTCTGACTAGTCACCCCCAGTCTCTTTTCTTTCAAGCATGGTCTTCACCCCCCCTTTCCTTGTTCCTTCATTCTGTCTCTCTCTGAGGACTCCTTGGCTGTTGCATGTTTGATGAGGTTCATGAAAGATGCAGAGTTTCCATTGGCTTGAGATGAGGCTAGTAGGGTGACCCATGTAGTTAACAGGCTGTAAAGACACACACATATATATGTATACACACACACACACACACACTTATATACACACACACACACACTTATATATACACACACACACACACACACACACACACACACACACACACACACACACAGACAGAGACAGACATATACACACACACCCAAACATGCACACAGACAGACACACACAGCCCCTTCCTGTCTGTGCCATATCAGTAGATTTAACTGTCTGGGGGATGAAGGTCATGTTTCATGTGTGACATGTCTATTCTCCCTAAATGAACAGGAGCAGAGGAACACACACACACACACACACACACACGGCTGTTGTCACTAAAGAAGAGCGTCGGAGAGACGCAGGAGAAGCCTACCTGACCACCTTAACCCAATCCCCCAACGGACATTAACATTTCAGCAGAGCATTTATCTGACACCTAAACCTTTCTCCGACCTACCTGGACAGAGTCACAGCTTACCTGATAGTTTTACCCTCCTTACCAAACAGACTATTGACTTAGGGTGGAGCTTTGACGGAAGGGCATTAACATCCTAAATGTATCTGAACCAAAATGGATGCATCTAAGGGAAGATGAAGAGGACTTTCTCACAACATATTTAGTGATGGAGAGGAAGATAGGAACACTATGATAAACACCCCCAAGATGGTGTGTGTGTGTGTGTGTGTGTGTGTGTGTGTGTGTGTGTGTGTGTGTGTGTGTGTGTGTGTGTGTGTGTGTGTGTGTGTGTGTGTGTGTGTGTGTGTGTGTGTGTGTGTGTGTGTGTGTGTGTGTGTGTGTGTGTGTGTGTGTGTGTGTGTGTGTGTGTGTGTGTGTGTGTGTGTGTGTGTGTGTGTGTGTGTGTGTGTGTGTGTGTGTGTGTGTGTGTGTGTGTGTGTGTGTGTGTGAGAGAGAGAGTGACCAGACGACCAACAGGTTTAAACATTGAGGAGTCAAAGACCAGACGACCAACAGGTTTAAACATTGAGGAGACAGAGAGGAGTCACAGACCAGACGACCAACAGGTTTAAACATTGAGGAGTCACAGACCAGAAGACCAACAGGTTTAAACATTGAGGAGACAGAGAGGAGACACAGACCAGACGACCAACATGTTTAAACATTGAGGAGACAGAGAGGAGACACAGACCAGACGACCAACAGGTTTAAACATTGAGGAGACAGAGAGGAGTCACAGTCCAGACGACCAACAGGTTTAAACATTGAGGAGACAGAGAGGAGTCACAGACCAGACGACCAACAGGTTTAAACATTGAGGAGTCACAGACCAGACGACCAACAGGTTTAAACATTGAGGAGACAGAGAGGAGACACAGACCAGACGACCAACAGGTTTAAACATTGAGGAGACAGAGAGGAGACACAGACCAGACGACCAACAGGTTTAAACATTGAGGAGACAGAGAGGAGTCACAGTCCAGACGACCAACAGGTTTAAACATTGAGGAGACAGAGAGGAGTCACAGACCAGACGACCAACAGGTTTAAACATTGAGGAGACAGAGACCAGACGACCAACAGGTTTAAACATCGAGGAGACAGAGAGGAGTCGCAGACCAGACGACCAACAGGTTTAAACATGGAGGAGTCACAGACCAGACGACCAACAGGTTTAAACATTGAGGAGTCACA
>NW_027261085.1:247500-255000 GCF_045791955.1 Oncorhynchus clarkii lewisi
GTTGTGGTTCATGGTTGGGTCACCTGACAGTGTTGTGGTTCATGGTTGGGTCACCTGACAGTGTTGTGGTTCATGGTTGGGTCAACTGACAGTGTTGTGGTTCATGGTTAGGTCACCTGACAGTGTTGTGGTTCATGGTTGGGTCACCTGACAGTGTTGTGGTTCATGGTTGGGTCAACTGACAGTGTTGTGGTTCATGGTTGGGTCACCTGACAGTGTTGTGGTTCATGGTTGGGTCAACTGACAGCAACATGGATGTTGGTTGGGTCAACTGACAGCAACATGGTTGTAGGATGGTTGGCTCAGTGGTTGTGACATGACTGATATGATGACAGAGGAAGTTGGATGAACTGCAGCTGAACCACAACCTAAACTGGTTTCAGAAGCTCCTGGGTTGAATCAATGTCTCAACAGTTCATTCAGTAACAATTTGCAACTCTTTTCCAGGGAGTCCTGGGTTTCATATATATTTATCCTAATGTATTGTTGAATATATTGTCAGGGAAATGTACTAATGAATGTTTTGTTCTTTGTCTCTGGCAGATTGGTGCTTATGACCAACAGATATGGGAGAAGTCTGTTGAACAAAGAGAAATCAAGGTAACCGTTTGGATTTAGGTCCAATCAGAACACTTTGTCATCTTCTACATACTTATTTTGTCTCCTTTTATCTTTCTCTACCCTTTTCTGGATCATTGTATGAGTGTCTTCTGTCTCTCTCTGTTTGTCCTGTCTTCTGTCTGTCTCTCTCTCTCTGTCTGTCCTGTCTCTCTTTGTCTGTCTGTCTGTCTGTCTGTCTCTCTGTCTGTCTCTCTCTGTCTCTATTTCTCTGTCTGTCTGTCTCTCTGTCTCTCTCTGTCTGTCTGTCTGTCTCTGTCTCTGTCTCTGTGTCTGTCTGTCTCCTCTCTTTCTCTGTCTGTCTCTCTGTCTGTCTCTATTTCTCTATTTCTCTCTCTGTCTCTCTCTGTCTGTCTGTCTGTCTGTCTCTGTCTCTGTGTCTGTCTGTCTCCTCTCTTTCTCTGTCTCTCTGTCTGTCCTGTCTTCTGTCTGTCTCTCTCTCTCTGTCTGTCCTGTCTGTCTGTCCCTGTCTGTCCTTTCTTCTGTCTGTCTCTCTCTGTCTGTCTGTCTGTCTCTGTCTGTCTCTGTCTGTCTGTCTGTCTCTCTGTGTCTCTATTTCTCTATTTCTCTGTCTGTCTCTCTCTGTCTGTCTGTCTGTCTGTCTTTGTCTCTGTCTCTGTGTCTGTCTGTCTCCTCTCTTTCTCTGTCTGTCTGTCTCCTCTCTTTCTCTGTCTGTCTGTCTCCTCTCTTTCTCTGTCTGTCTGTCTCCTCTCTTTCTCTGTCTGTCTGTCTCCTCTCTTTCTCTGTCTGTCTGTCTCTGTCTCTCTCTGTCTCTCTGTCTCTGTTTCTCTGTCTCTCTCTCTCTCTCTCTCTCTCTCTGTCTGTCAGTTTCTGACTGTGCCATCAGTGCCGTCATGTTTTCAGTTGACTTTCTCCCCTCTTGCTGGTGCCGTTTGTCTTTCTTTGTCTGTCCCCCCCTCCTACATGTGCAGTTTATTAGACTGGTGAGTACTGCAGCACAGGAAGTCAGATTGAAGTCCGACTAGATTGTGATTTGTTGAGTTGGTTTGTTTCTATGTTTGTTCCTGGCCTGCTTCTTAACCCCTGATTGACTGGCTGACTGACTAGCTGGCTGACTGACTGGTTGACTAGCTGACTGGTTGACTAGCTGGCTGACTGACTGGTTGACTAGCTGACTGGTTGACTAGCTGACTGGTTGACTAGCTGACTAGCTGACTGGCTGACTAGCTGACTGGTTGACTAGCTGACTAGCTGACTGGTTGACTAGCTGACTGGCTGACTGGTTTGCAGTTGTGGCAAATTAGCATTGGAGTGGGCCAGTGGGTGTGGCCAATGGCGCAGCTTCTGACTGAAAATTGTAGAGGCCGTCCTCTTGGCCGCGGAGACAAGATGTGCTGTTTTAAAGCTAATTTCCTGCAATTCCACACATTTTGGCATGGGGCTGAAAGAACAACTTCAGTTTTAAAGCTAATTTATTGCAATTGTACACATTGTATGCTATCTGAGTGACTCAAACACAGTAACTAAATCAATGAGGGTCCCATGCCATGACAGTATTTTAAATGGTAGATTCTCCATGACTGTCTAGTTTTTATTATGGTGATTGTTAATTCTCAAATATGAACTTTATTAAAACATATATAGCCCGTTTATCTTTTCTACATACTTTAAACAAACATGTTATTATTTTTCTAATCATATCTTTCCGCGATTTAGAAGCGACGGCCCACTACTGCTAAATTAGTATAGGGGAAACACTGGTGTTATTTCACTCACCCAAAGAGCTGCAGATGGAAGTCAAATCCTAAAAACATCATAGTCACATAGAATAACATGATGTCATTGTTTCCTGTCTGGTCTGTGACCTGCACAGAGAGGAGAGAAACCCTCCAAGTGATCCATCATAGTCTGAAACGGGAGCTGTTTCACCTGGCTGCTACAGTCCATGACCTTTCCCCTCTAGACCCCTCTTTCATCCCTCACTCCTTCTAGAAAGAGAACAAAACATTGTCCTTCACCCCATTCAACCCCGTCCGCTCATATAGAGGGTTGAGCTCACAGCCAGAATGTTTTTTAAAAATGGTTTAACCTTTATTTAACTAGGCAAGTCCGTTAAGAGCTAATTCTTATTTTACAATGACGGCCTACTCCAGCCAAACATCTCCCCTAAACCAGCCAAACACCTCCCCTACTCCAGCCAAACGCCTCCCCTACTCCAGCCAAACACCTCCCCTAAACCCGCCAAACACCTCCCCTAAACCAGCCAAACACCTCCCCTAAACCAGCCAAACACCTCCCCTACTCCAGCCAAACACCTCCCCTAAACCAGACCACGCCTCCCCTAAACCAGACCACGCCTCCCCTACTCCAGCCAAACACCTCCCCTACTCCAGCCAAACACCTCCCCTAAACCAGACCACACCTCCCCTAAACCAGACCACGCCTCCCCTAAACCAGACCACACCTCCCCTACTCCAGCCAAACACCTCCCCTAAACCCGCCAAACACCTCCCCTAAACCAGCCAAACGCCTCCCCTACACCCGCCAAACACCTCCCCTAAACCCGCCAAACACCTCCCCTAAACCCGCCAAACGCCTCCCCTACTCCAGCCAAACACCTCCCCTAAACCCGCCAAACACCTCCCCTAAACCCGCCAAACACCTCCCCTAAACCAGCCAAATGCCTCCCCTACTCTAGCCAAACACCTCCCCTAAACCCGCCAAACACCTCCCCTAAACCAGCAAAACGCCTCCCCTACTCCAGCCAAACACCTCCCCTAAACCAGACCACGCCTCCCCTAAACCAGACCACGCCTCCCCTAAACCAGACCACGCCTCACCTAAACCAGACCACACCTCCCCTAAACCAGACCACGCCGGGCCAAAGTCTCAAACACACAGTGCTTCCCGTCCGTCAGAACAGTGTCATGTAAACAGTCCCTCTGTGTTTCCACCAGTCGTTTACCAACAACTGGCCCGTCTTTAGAGCCCAACAGGGCAGACGTGGGCCAGTTACTGTGTCTGCATCTTTGTGTTCATGAGAAACTAACAAGGGCTCACACATAATAAAGTAGCTATGACAACATTATCTAGAAAATAGTCTAAATATAGATTTTTGTTACTGAGATAAACCATGACAGTAAAGGCTTGTTCATGCCCCCTGGTGGTAGTGATGATGAATTACGACAGGTTTCTCTTATCTTATCTTTCAAGCAAAGCATATCCTTTAAAGACGAATAGAAAAGAGATTTACATTAATAAACAGAGCAATATAGATAGAACTAGTCAGCGTACTGTATTTGAAAAGCAGTGGAGGAAGGTTGAACTCCTAGCTGGAGACAGACACCACTCCTTTCAGTTGAGGAAGGTTGAACTCCTAGCTGGAGACAGACACCACTCCTTTCAGTTGAGGAAGGTGTAACTCCTAGCTGGAGACAGACACCCCTCCTTTCAGTTGAGGAAGGTTTAACTCCTAGCTGGAGACAGACACCCCTCCTTTCAGTTGAGGAAGGTGTAACTTCTAGCTGGAGACAGACACCACTCCTTTCAGTTGAGGAAGGTGTAACTCCTAGCTGGAGACAGACACCAGTCCTTTCAGTTGAGGAAGGTGTAACTTCTAGCTGGAGACAGACACCACTCCTTTCAGTGGAGGAAGGTTTAACTCCTAGCTGGAGACAGACACCCCTCCTTTCAGTTGAGGAAGGTGTAACTTCTAGCTGGAGACAGACACCACTCCTTTCAGTTGAGGAAGGTGTAACTCCTAGCTGGAGACAGACACCAGTCCTTTCAGTTGAGGAAGGTGTAACTTCTAGCTGGAGACAGACACCAGTCCTTTCAGTGGAGGAAGGTTTAACTCCTAGCTGGAGACAGACACCCCTCCTTTCAGTTGAGGAAGGTGTAACTCCTAGCTGGAGACAGACACCCCTCCTTTCAGTTGAGGAAGGTGTAACTTCTAGCTGGAGACAGACACCCCTCCTTTCAGTTGAGGAAGGTGTAACTTCTAGCTGGAGACAGACACCACTCCTTTCAGTTGAGGAAGGTTGAACTCCTAGCTGGAGACAGACACCCCTTCTTTCAGTTGAGGAAGGTTTAACTCCTAGCTGGAGACAGACACCACTCCTTTCAGTTGAGGAAGGTTTAACTCCTAGCTGGAGACAGACACCCCTCCTTTCAGTTGAGGAAGGTTTAACTCCTAGCTGGAGACAGACACCCCTCCTTTCAGTTGAGGAAGGTTTAACTCCTAGCTGGAGACAGACACCACTCCTTTCAGTTGAGGAAGGTTTAACTCCTAGCTGGAGACAGACACCACTCCTTTCAGTTGAGGAAGGTTGAACTCCTAGCTGGAGACAGACACCCCTCCTTTCAGTTGAGGAAGGTTGAACTCCTAGCTGGAGACAGACACCCCTCCTTTCAGTTGAGGAAGGTTTAACTCCTAGCTGGAGACAGACACCACTCCTTTCAGTTGAGGAAGGTGTAACTCCTAGCTGGAGACAGACACCCCTCCTTTCAGTTGAGGAAGGTTTAACTCCTAGCTGGAGACAGACACCCCTCCTTTCAGTTGAGGAAGGTGTAACTCCTAGCTGGAGACAGACACCCCTTCTTTCAGTTGAGGAAGGTGTAACTCCTAGCTGGAGACAGACACCACTCCTTTCAGTTGAGGAAGGTTGAACTCCTAGCTGGAGACAGACACCACTCCATTCAGTTGAGGAAGGTTGAACTCCTAGCTGGAGACAGACACCACTCCTTTCAGTTGAGGAAGGTTGAACTCCTAGCTGGAGACAGACACCCCTCCTTTCAGTTGAGGACGGTTGAACTCCTAGCTGGAGACAGACACCCCTCCCTTCTTTCCCTGTTCCAGTCCTGTCTGTCTATGAAACAGTTTATAGCAGTAATAAAGAGGAAGAGGAAGGTATTGATCGTCTCGTCTAATCGTTTATGACACACCTAGAGCGTGTCAGCTCTTTAAGATAAGGTCTTTAAGATAAATTCCTGTATGGCTGTATACAGATAGAGAAGGTCACTGTTTGACCTTTGGGTAAATATTAGCATTTGAGAGTGTTAGTATAGATAGACAGCATTATACTACAGGGATGTGTTTAGTAGGGCACACCGTAGCAAAACGTTTTGCAACAGAACATGAAAATGCTACCTGGTCATGTTCATTAGGACATTTGCAACAGAAAATTAATGTGGGTTTCTAATGGGTAAAGTTCAAGTAATCCTTCCCTGTTTCAGGGTTTTTTATCTCGTTTGGTGCCCATTGAACACAACCCAGTCTCCCATAACCTGGAGTCCAGGGAGGAGATACTCTAGTATGCAGTGGCGGTTCTAGTTGTATGGCTCCCCGACTCATAAATATCACAACGAAGTAACCAAGACGAATAGAAACACATTTGTGTTGATTTGTCACTCGAGCATCAATACATTACCCGTCCCCCAACACTGTCAACCAAGAGTCAAGACTACATTACCCGTCCCCCAACACTGTTAACCAAGAGTCAAGACTACATTACCCATCCCCCAACACTGTCAACCAAGAGTCAAGACTACATTACCCGTCCCCCAACACTGTTAACCAAGAGTCAAGACTACATTACCCATCCCCCAACACTGTTAACCAAGAGTCAAGACTACATTACCCGTCCCCCAACACTGTCAACCAAGAGTCAAGACTACATTACCCGTCCCCCAACACTGTCAACCAAGAGTCAAGACTACATTACCCGTCCCCCAACACTGTCACCCAAGAGTCAAGACTACATTACCCGTCCCCCAACACTGTCAACCAATAGTCAAGACTACATTACCCGTCCCCCAACACTGTCAACCAAGAGTCAAGACTACATTACCCGTCCCCCAACACTGTCAACCAAGAGTCAAGACTACATTACCCGTCCCCCAACACTGTCAACCAAGAGTCAAGACTACATTACCCATCCCCCAACACTGTCAACCAAGAGTCAAGACTACATTACCCGTCCCCCAACACTGTCAACCAAGAGTCAAGACTACATTACCCTTCCCCCAACACTGTCAACCAAGAGTCAAGACTACATTACCCATCCCCCAACACTGTCAACCAATAGTCAAGACTACATTACCCTTCCCCCAACACTGTCAACCAAGAGTCAAGACTACATTACCCATCCCCCAACACTGTCAACCAAGAGTCAAGACTACATTACCCGTCCCCCAACACTGTCAACCAAGAGTCAAGACTACATTACCCATCCCCCAACACTGTCAACCAAGAGTCAAGACTACATTACCCGTCCCCCAACACTGTCAACCAAGAGTCAAGACTACATTACCCGTCCCCCAACACTGTTAACCAAGAGTCAAGACTACATTACCCGTCCCCCAACACTGTCAACCAAGAGTCAAGACTACATTACCCATCCCCCAACACTGTCAACCAAGAGTCAAGACTACATTACCCGTCCCCCAACACTGTTAACCAAGAGTCAAGACTACATTACCCTTCCCCCAACACTGTCAACCAAGAGTCAAGACTACATTACCCGTCCCCCAACACTGTCAACCAAGAGTCAAGACTACATTACCCGTCCCCCAACACTGTCAACCAAGAGTCAAGACTACATTACCCGTCCCCCAACACTGTCAACCAAGAGTCAAGACTACATTACCCGTCCCCCAACACTGTCAACCAAGAGTCAAGACTACATTACCCATCCCCCAACACTGTCAACCAATAGTCAAGACTACATTACCCGTCCCCCAACACTGTCAACCAAGAGTCAAGACTACATTACCCGTCCCCCAACACTGTCAACCAAGAGTCAAGACTACATTACCCGTCCCCCAACACTGTCAACCAAGAGTCAAGACTACATTACCCATCCCCCAACACTGTCAACCAAGAGTCAAGACTACATTCCCTGTCAACCAAGAGTCAAGACT
>NW_027261085.1:260000-289270 GCF_045791955.1 Oncorhynchus clarkii lewisi
CATACATGGAGCGTATAACACTTCCCATGTCTCTCTCTCTGTCTCTGTCTCTCTCTGTCTCTCTATCTCTCTCTGTCTCTCTCTGTCTCTCTCTGTCTCTGTCTCTCTCTCTGTCTCTCTCTATCTCTCTCTCTCTCTCTGTCTCTCTGTCTCTCTCTGTCTCCATCTCTCTCTCCTCTATTTCTCTCTCTCTCTGTGTCTCTCTCTCTCTCTCTCGCTTTCTCTCACTCTCTCTCTCACCCTCGCTATTTCTCTCTCTCTCTCACCCTTGCTCTCTCTCTCTCTCTCTCTCTCTCTCTCTCTCTCTCCAGTGGCTGCTGCAGCGTTATTCTTCACCATTCCCCAGCCCCACAGTATCCCGACCACAGAGGTGTTTGGGGCGATATGGCTGATGCTGTTACTGGGGACAGTGCACTGCCAGATCGTCTCCACACGCACCCCCAAACCCACCAGCAGCAGCAGCTCTGGCAAGAGAAGAAGGTGGGGAGAAGGGCTGGAGATGGAGGGAGGGATGGAGGGAGAGAGAGAGGGGGGGAGGGAGAGAGAGGGGGAGGGAGGGAGGGAGTGAGAGAGGGAGTGAGAGAGAGAGGGAGGGAGGGAGGGAGTGAGAGAGGGAGTGAGAGAGAGGGGGAGGGAGGGAGGGAGTGAGAGAGGGAGTGAGAGAGAGAGGGAGGGATGGGGTACGGAGAGAGGGTGTAGATGGAAAAGGAATGGGGTGGGGATAGAGGGATGAAGAGGGAGGGAGGGAGAGAAAGGGAGAGGGAGGGAGGGAGAAGGGGAGAGGGAGGGAGGGAGGGAGGGAGGGAGGGAGGGAGGGAGGGAGGGAGGGAGGGAGGGAGAGAGAGATGGATGGATGGAGGGAGGGAGGGAGGGAGGGAGGGAGGGAGGGAGGGAGGGAGAGAGGGGGGGAGGGAGGGAGAGAGAGAGGGAGGGATGGGGTACAGAGAGAGGGTGTAGATGGAAAGGGAATGGGGTGGGGATAGAGGGATGAAGAGGGAGGGAGGGAGAGAAAGGGAGAGGGAGGGAGGGAGAAGGGGAGAGGGAGGGAGGGAGGGAGGGAGGGAGGGAGGGAGGGAGGGAGGGAGGGAGGGAGGGAGGGAGAGAGGGAGGGATGGGGTACAGAGAGAGGGTGTAGATGGAAAGGGAATGGGGTGGGGATAGAGGGATGAAGAGGGAGGGAGGGAGAGAAAGGGAGAGGGAGGGAGGGAGAAGGGGAGAGGGAGGGAGGGAGGGAGGGAGGGAGGGAGGGAGGGAGGGAGGGAGGGAGGGAGAGAGAGATGGATGGAGGGAGGGAGGGAGGGAGGGAGGGAGGGAGAGAGGGGGGGAGGGAGGGAGAGAGAGAGGGAGGGATGGGGTACAGAGAGAGGGTGTAGATGGAAAGGGAGGGGGGTGGGGATAGAGGGATGAAGAGGGAGGGAGAGAAAGGGAGAGGGAGGGAGGGAGGGAGGGAGGGAGAAGGGGAGAGGGAGGGAGGGAGGGAGGGAGGGAGGGAGGGATTGGGTAAAGGGGGTTAAAGTGTAGATAATGTATCCACCTCTGTGTTGTTTTAGTGTTTGATGTGCTTCCTGCTCTGAGATAAACCTGAATGACTTAGCTACTGTTTTAAAAGGCCTCTGTCTGACACACTCTACAGGTCAGTTCCCCAGACACTGGTCAAAGTGGGGGGGTTCCATCAGACTGTGTGTGTTCAATCATGGTTCCCCCACTCTCTTCTGATCATGTGATCAGGGAACTGCCCCCACATACACTTCCTGTCCCATTGTAAAGGCTGTGATTTCCTGCCAGAGGGTAGCAGCTCGTAAATTTGTGCTAGGCTGCATAACGCCATTAGCCTTTTTCTAGATCTGTTGGTGCACTTGGCAAGATGCCACAAACAGATCTGGGACCAGGCTGTATTGCCACAATAGCTAGCTATTCCCAAAACCCACTACCTTTGTCTTGCACAGTACTGACCATTTTCAGCCTTCTGGAAGAGAATGTATCTGTGCCACACAGTCTGGGAATGAAGTGGATGTTACTGTTTGTCCTCATCTCACAGTACAGTGGTGTTCACTCACTCAGATGTTACTGTTCATCCTCATCTCACAGTACAGAGGTGTTTACTCACTCAGATGTTACTGTTCGTCCTCATCTCACAGTACAGAGGTGTTCACTCACTCAGATGTTACTGTTCATCCTCATCTCACAGTACAGAGGTGTTCACTCACTCAGACTCCAGATGTTACTGTTCATTCTCATCTCACAGTACAGAGGTGTTCACTCACTCAGACTCCAGATGTTACTGTTCGCCCTCATCTCACAGTACAGAGGTGTTCACTCACTCAGACTCCAGATGTTACTGTTCGTCCTCATCTCACAGTACAGAGGTGTTCACTCACTCAGATGTTACTGTTCGTCCTCATCTCACAGTACAGAGGTGTTCACTCACTCAGATGTTACTGTTAGTCCTCATCTCACAGTACAGTGGTGTTCACTCACTCAGACTCCAGATGTGGTCAGGAATCAACCACCAGACGACTTTCTCCTTCCTTTCCCCTCCTCCATTTGGCATCAAATCTGTGTTGTTTTCTCTCTCTATCAACTGAATGACTCTGACTGACCTGAATGAACTCCTCCTCGTCCACACCACATGGTTGACTCGTCATTGTCTGAGTGGATCTGCTAGCTGCTATTATATTATATATATATATATATATATATATATATATATATACACATTGTGTAAAACGTGGTGACTGCAGACTCTCACCTCGGGAAATGTGTCCAAACAGCCTGATCTAAACGGGCTGTTAGCTGAGCTGTCAGTCAGACGGTTGATACCGTCCTCTTCTTGTAGGAGTAGATGAACCATTCAAGCAGATCTCTCTATCTTCACGTTGTCGTTGATGATGATGATGATGGCTCTCCAAGTCTAATCCCAGTAAATCCAATACTAATCATATATCCAGTTATTGTTTATTGTGAGAACACAGTCCAATCTACCGCATTACTATCAATATTAGTCTCTCTGGCAGCTGGATATTAGTCTCTCTGGCAGCTGGATATTAGTCTTTCTGGCAGCTGGATATTAGTCTCTCTGGCAGCTGGATATTAGTCTCTCTGGCAGCTGGATATTAGTCTCTCTGGCAGCTGGATATTAGTCAATGTTTTTGCTTCGATCATTCCTGACCATACCTGATGTAGTAGACACCTCTGCCAGTGAACCAACCATACCTGATATAGTAGACACTGCTGTCAGTGAACCAACCATACCTGATGTAGTAGACACCGCTGTCAGTGAACCAACCATACCTGATGTAGTAGATACCTCTGTCAGTGAACCAACCATACCTGATGTAGTAGACACCGCTGTCAGTGAACCAACCATACCTGATGTAGTAGACACCGCTGTCAGTGAACCAACCATACCTGATGTAGTAGACACCTCTGTCAGTGAACCAACCATACCTGATGTAGTAGACACCTCTGTCAGTGAACCAACCATACCTGATGTAGTAGACACCTCTGCCAGTGAACCAACCATACCTGATGTAGTAGACACCTCTGCCAGTGAACCAACCATACCTGATGTAGTAGACACCTCTGCCAGTGAACCAACCATACCTGATGTAGTAGACACCGCTGCCAGTGAACCAACCGTTTTCATTCATTTTCTATCTTCCTTCTTGTGATTTTAAAAATAAATAAATGGAAAAGGGTATTATTTTAATGATTTATTTTCTTCAATCACAACAACAGTGATTTGTGTCTGGACCTCTCTCTCTCTCTAAGTCCTCTTTCTTATTGATCTGGACCAAAGGCGTCTAAGGAAGGCAGCTCACTTGGATGTACATAGGGAAGGAGATGGCTCTAGCACCACTGATAACACCCGGGAGGGCGGCCCACACTGCCACGGTGCCGCCACCGGCTCACCTTACAGCCTGTGCATCGCTCTCTTCAGAGATTTCTGGCATGATATCTGTAAAGCGCGGTGTGTATTTTTCCCTCCCGTGAGGTTACTAAAGAACCCTCTCTCTCTCTCTGGTATAGCTGCAACATCCCTTGGATTCCACCCGGATTCTGACTCTGATCAATAATAAATATCCCTTTCTATTGTATGAGAGAACGGAGTCCTGTACACTACCATTCAAAAGTTTGGGATCATTTAGAAATGTCCTTGTTTTTGAAAGAAAAGCACATTTGCTTTTGTCCATTAAAATAACATCAAATTGATCAGAAATACAGTGTAGACATTGTTCATGTTGTAAATGACTATTGTAGCTGGAAACGGCAGATTTTTTATGGAATATCTACATAGGAGTACAGAGGCCCATTATCAGCAACCATCACTCCTGTGTTCCAATGGCACGTTGTGTTAGCTAATCCAAGTTTCTCATTTTAAAAGGCTAATTGATCATTGGAAAACCTATTTGCATTTATGTTAGCACAGCTGAAAACTGTTGTCTGACTAAAGAAGCAATAAAACTGGAAGGCCAGCATCCCAGAGTCGCTTCTTCACTGTTGACGTTGAGACTGGTGTTTTGCGGGTACTATTTAATGAAGCTGCCAGTTGAGAACTTGTGAGACGTCTGTTTCTCGAACTAGACACTCTAATGTACTTGTCCTCTTGCTCAGTTGTGCCCCGGGGCCTCCCACTCCTCTTTCTATTCTGGCTAGAGCCAGTTTGCACTGTTCTGTGAAGGGAGTAGTACACAGCGTTGTATGAGATCTTCAGTTTCTTGGTCATTTCTCATGGAATAGCCTTCATTTCTCAGAACAAGAATAGACTGATGAGTTTGAGAAGAATGTTCTTTGTTTCTGGTCATTTTGAGCCTGTAATTGAACTCACAAATGCTGAGGCTCCAGATACTCAACTAGTCTAAAGAAGGACAGTTTTATTGCTTCTTTAATCAGAACAACAGTTTTCAGCTGTGCTAAAATAATTGCAAAAGGGTTTTCTAATGATCAATTAGCCTTTTAAAATGACAAACTTGGATTAGCTAACACAACGATCCACTGGAATGTTGGTTCCACTTTTCTGAGCTCCGTTATTTCCTTAACAAATAAGGAACGCTCAAAACGTGCACTTATAAATCATAACAATTTAAATCAAAATACAGCTGTAGACAGAAGTCAAAGATCAAACATCAGACATACAACTGATGTCTCTCCTGCGTTCTGCCCTGAACAAAAGAAAGACAGGATCTTATACACCCGAGACCTTATGGTGTGACCTCCTATGTCAGAACCTGCCTGTGCAGCTAAAAGAAGAAGTGCCTCTTAACACAACGTTTCTGAGAACCTGTCTCAGTGGCATGCAAATCTGCCCTTGTTTCAGAGAAAAACAGACACTGTCTCGCTATCACCCTCAGTCCCTTTTTTCACCTTTTCTCACAGACGCCTGGCTGCAGGTTTTTGGCAGAGAGCGTGACACAGACAGAGGCCTCAATATTAAGCTATACAGTGAGCATAAGTACAATGGCACGTAAGCAAACTAATAACAACATAATCAATTGTGGTGGTCTTTAGAAGACCCCCAAAATCAACTTTAACCCTACAGGAACACAGGAGTGATGGTTGCTGATAATGGGCCTCTGTACACCTATGTAGATATTCCATTAAAAATCTGCCGTTTCCAGCTACAATAGTCATTTACAACAGTAACAATGTCTACACTGTATTTCTGATCAATATAATGTTATTTTAATGGACAAAAGCAAATGTGCTTTTCTTTCAATAACAAGGACATTTCTAAATGACCCCAAACTTTTGAACGGTAGTGTACATAGTAAATATATGTTTCTGAAAATCATTCTTCCCACTATATGATAAACATTATCTGGTAAGATAATTATTTGGCTGAGATAAGACGTTATTAAACAGTGATATTTTAACTGGACACACACACAGAGAGGAGATACATATTCAAATGCTTTTCCCCACGGCAGTTTGATTATTAACTTGTCTCCACGGGTTTCTCAACGGGACAAAGTGAAAGGAGAGGTCTGTCTTCCATCTTTGTTATCATTTTTCTGTGTGTGGAAAAAGGGATTTTGCAGCTTTTGTTTTGTTGTTGTTGTTGCCAACGTTACGGCTCGTTCAACTATTCAAGCTATGGCCAAGAGAAGCACGGAGCAAACGATGTCGAAACATAAACATCAGTAAAGGCTTTATAGTTGGTAAAAGGGATCCCCGGGGACGTTTTTGAGTTTCAATCTAGAAACAGTATTAAAAATCCAACCTTTTCACACCAGAAATCTAATGGTCACTGACAGTCATCCCAAATCCTATTCAAATCAACTCTATTTGAATTCTGCTTAGTAGCACCAGTAACCCATCCCATTTAGAACTTAGTTTCTCTGCTCCCTTGCCATGGCTTCAATTAGTACCAACTTGATCCAAGTGATTCTGTCTTGTTCTGATTTCTGCATGCTGGATGGACTTGGGACTGTCTGCCTGTCCCGTCTCTCCACCTCTACCGCCTCCCCCCTTTAACCTCCCCCTCCATCTCTCCCCTCAGGTCGAAGAAGTCCAAGCTGTCCATAGACAAGTCCACAGAGACAGATAATGGCTATGTGTCTCTGGACGGGAGGATAACCTGTAAGAGTAGTGAGGAGGGGCTACAGCTCCATGATGGAGGGTCTCACCACTGTGACCTGCTGCTGAAGTCAGACGAGACGTGTTGGGCCGCACCCCCGTCTCTCAACACACTGCTGCTCCCCCCTGTCTCCAAGGTAAACAACAAGGTAACAGACACATTAATACACACACACACACCACCACGCAACACACTGCTACTTCCCCCCGTCACCAAGGTAAACAACAAGGTAACAGACACATTTATACACACACACACACACACACACACACACACACACACACACACACACACCACCACCACGCAACACACTGCTACTGCCCCCCGTCACCAAGGTAAATCACATACACTTGGTTAGCAGATGTTATTGTGAGTGTAGCGAAATGGTTGTGATTTTAGATCTGACAGTGCAGCAGTATCTAACAGGTAATATCTAACAATTCCACAACAAAACCTAATATCTAACAATTCCACAACAAAACCTGATATCTAACAGATTCCACAAGAAAACCTAATACACACAATCTAGTAAAGGAATGAGATAATAGTATATAAATATATGGATGAGCAGTGTGTGTGTGTGTATAATATATAAATATATGGATGAGCAGTGTGTGTGTGTGTATAATATATAAATATATGGATGAGCAGTGACAGAACGGCTAAGATGCAATAGATGGTAAAGAATAGATAGTGAAGAATACAGTATATACATATGAGATGAGTAATGCAAGATATGTAAACATTATTAAAGTGACATTATTAAAGTGACAAGTGTTCCATTTATTAAAGTGGCCAATGATATTGAGTCTGTATGTAGAGCAGCAGCCTCTCTGTGCTAGTGATGGCTGTTTAACAATCTGATGGCCTTGAGATAGAAGCTGTTTTTCAGTCTCTCGGTCCCAGCTTTGATGCACCTGTATTGACCTCACCTTCTGGATGATAGCGGGGTGAACAGGCAGTGGCTCGGGTGGTTGTTGTCCTTGATGATCTTTTTTGCCTTCCTGTGAAATCGGGTTTTGTAGGTGTCCTGGGGGGCAGGTAGTTTGCCCCCGGTGATGCGTTGTGCAGACCTCACTACCCTCTGGAGAGCCCTGTGTTTGTGGGCGGTGCAGACCTCACTACCCTCTGGAGAGCCCTGCGTTTGTGGGCGGTGCAGACCTCACTACCCTCTGGAGAGCCCTGTGTTTGTGGGCGGTGCAGTTGCCGTACCAGACTTTCCACCTTCTCCACTGCTGTCCCGTCGATGTGGATAGGGTGGTGTTCCCTTTGCTGTTTCCTGAAGTCCACGATCATCTCTTTTGTTTTGCTGACATTGAGAGAGAGGTTATTTTCCTGACACCACACTCCGAGGGCCCTCACCTCCTCCTTGTAGGCCATCTCGTCATTGTTGGTAATCAAGCCTACCACTGTAGGCGTGCATGGCCTCGCAGTCATGGGTGAACAGGGAGTACAGGAGAGGGCTCAGAAAGCACCGTTGTGGGGCCTCAGTGTTGAGGATCAGCGGAGTGGAGATGTTGTTTCCTACCTTCACCACCTGGGGGCGGCCAGTCAGGAAGTCCAGTACCCAGTTGCACAGGGCGGGGTCGAGACTCAGGGTCTCAAGCTTAAGGACGAGTTTGGAGGGTACTATGGTGTTGAATGCTGAGCTGTAGTCAATAAACAGCATTCCTACAAAAGTATTCCTCTTGTCCAGATGGGATAGGACAGTGTGCAGTGTGATGGCGATTGCATTGTCCGTGGACCTATTGGGGCGGTAAGCGTAAACACACCAGCCAGCTGGTCTGCGCATGCTCTGAGGAGGCGGTAAGGGATGCCGTCTGGGCAGGCAGCCTTGCGAGGGTTAACACATTTAAATGTTTTACTCACGTCGGCCACGGAGAAGGAGAGCCCACAGTCTTTGGTAGCGGGCTGTGTCGGTGGCTCTGTATTGTCCTCAAAGCGCGCAAAGAAGTTGTTTAATTTGTCTGGAAGCAAGATGTCGATGTCCGCGACGGGGCTGGTTTTCTTTTTGTAATCCATGATTGTCTGTAGACCCTGCCTCATACGTCTCGTGTTTGAGCCGTTGAATTGCGATTCCACTTTGTCTCCATACTGACGCTTTGCTTGTTTGATTGCCTTACGGAGGGAATAACTACACTGTTTGTATTGGCCGTGTTTCCAGTTGCCTTGCCATGATAAAATGCGGGGGTACGTGCTTTCAGCAGCGAATGCTGCCATCAATCCACGGTTTCTGGTTTGGGAAGGTTTCAGTCACAGTGGGTACAACATCTCCTATACACTTCCTTATAAACTCGCTCACCGAGTCAGCGTATACTTCAATGTTATTGTCTGAGGCTACCCGGAACATATCCCAGTCCACGTGATCGAAGCAATCTTGAAGCTTGGAATCCAATTGGTCAGACCAGCGTTGGATAGACCTAAGCACGGGCAATTCCTGTTTTAGTTTCTGCCTATAGGAGGGGAGCAACAAGATGGAGTCATGGTCAGATTTGCCAAAAGGAGGACAGGGCCTTGTACGCATTGCGGAAGTTAGAGTAGCAATGGTCGAGCGTGTTACTCGCTCATGTACTGCAATCGATATGCTGATAGAGTTTAGGTAGCCTTGTTCTCAAATTAGCTTTGTTAAAATCCACAGCTACAATAATGCAGCCTCAGGATATATGGTTTCCAGTTTGCATAAAGTCCAGTGAAGTTCCCTGATGGCCGTCGTGGTATCCGTTTGCGGGGGGGTATACACGGCTGTGACGATAACCGAGGAGAATTCTCTTGGGAGATAATACGGTCGGCATTCGATTGTGAGGAATTCTAAGTCAGGGGAACAAAAGGACTTGAGTTCTTGTATGTTGATACAATTACACCATGAATCGTTAATCATGAAACATACACCCCCGCCCTTCTTCTTACCGGAGAGATGTTGATTCCTGTCGGCGCGATGCACTGAAAATACCGTTTGATGTACGGACAGCTAGCCATGTTTTCTTGAAACAGAGTATGTTACAATCCCGGATATCTCTTTGGAAAGCAACTCTTGCCCTGATCTCGTCTTCTTCGTTAACTAGGGACTGGACATTAGCAAGTAATGTACTCGGAAGCGTTGGGCGGTGTGTGCGCATCCGAAGCCTCACTAGAAGACCGCTCCGGCACCCTCTCCTCTGACGGCGTTGCTTTGGGTCGGCCTCTGGAATCAGTTCAAATGCCCTGGGAGGTGCAGACAAAGGATCCGCTTTGGGAAAGTCGTATTCCTGGTCGTAGTGCCGGTTGTGCTGGTAAGTTGACGTCTCTCTGATATCCAATAGTTCTTCCCGGCTGTATGTAATAACACTTAAGGTTTTCTGGGCTAACAATGTAAGAAATAATACATTAAAAAAAAACTAAATACTGCACAGTTTCCTAGGGACTAAAAGCGAAACTGCCATCTCTATCGGCGCCATCTTGCTGAGGTAAACAACAAGGTAACACACACACCACCACCACACAACACACTGCTACTGCTCTCCGTCAGCAGGTAAACAAGGTAGCTAATACACACACACACACACACACACACACACACACACACACACACACACACACACACCTGTCCTGAAACAGGTGAGTTTAACCAAGTATAAACAGACTATACACTTGCTAGTCTGTAGTCTGAAAGTAGGAATCTGTCCAATCTGTCTTCCTCCCAGGAGACCCAGAGCCGTGGTGTGGGTGTGGAGAACATGTCTGATGAGGCGTCTAGTGAGGAGGATCCTGAAGCGTCCTACACCGCCATCCGTAGGGGCGTAGAGCGCGTCAGCAGCGACTGCACGCTGCGCAACAGGAAACCACATCACTACAAGAAACACTACGCCATCAACACTGAGGTGGGTGACCTCCACACTACCCAGGTTGGTCACACTCACACAGAGACATGCACAGCGACACACACATACATACAGTACATACATACACTTACATACAGTACATACTGTACATCATACACACACACACACTTACATACAGTACATACTATACATCATACACACACACACTTGCATACACACACATACACACACACACTTACATACATACATACATACATGCATACATGCATACATACATACATACATACATACATACAGTGGGGCAAAAAAGTATTTAGTCAGCCACCAATTGTGCAAGTTCTCCCACTTAAAAAGATGAGAGGCCTGTAATTTTCACAATAGGTACACTTCAACTATGACTATAAAAAAATCCAGAAAATCACATTGTGGGATTTTTAAGGAATTTATTTGCAAATTATGGGGGAAAATAAGTATTTGGTCACCTACAAACAAGCAAGATTTCTGTCTCTCACAGACCTGTAACTTCTTCTTTAAGAGGCTCCTCTGTCCTCCACTCGTTACCTGTATTAATGACACCTGTTTGAACTTGTTATCAGTATAAAATACACCTGTCCACAACCTCAAACAGTCACACTCCAAACTCCACCAGAAACAAAATTGTAGACCTGCACCAGGCTGGGAAGACTGAATCTGCAATAGGTAAGCAGCTTGGTTTGAAGAAATCAACTGTGGGAGCAATTATTAGGAAATGGAAGACATACAAGACCACTGATAATCTCCCTCGATCTGGGGCTCCACGCAAGATCTCACCCCGTGGGGTCAAAATGATCACAAGAACGGTGAACAAAAATCCCAGAACCACACGGGGGGACCTAGTGAATGACCTGCAGAGAGCTGGGACCAAAGTAACAAAGCCTACCATGAGTAACACACTACGCCGCCAGGGACTCAAATCCTGCAGTGCCAGACGTGTCCCCCTGCTTAAGCCAGTACATGTCCAGGCCCGTCTGAAGTTTGCTAGAGAGCATTTGGATGATCCAGAAGAAGATTGGGAGAATGTCATATGGTCAGATGAAACCAAAATATAACTTTTTGGTAAAAACTCATCTCATCGTGTTTGGAGTACAAAGAATGCTGAGTTGCATCCAAAGAACACCATACCTACTGTGAAGCATGGGGGTGGAAACATCATGCTTTGGGGCTGTTTTTCTGCAAAGGGACCAGGACGACTGATCCGTGTAAAGGAAAGAATGAATGGGGCCATGTATCGTGAGATTTTGAGTGAAAACCTCCTTCCATCAGCAAGGGCATTGAAGATGAAACGTGGCTGGGTCTTTCAGCATGACAATGATCCCAAACACACCGCCCGGGCAACGAAGGAGTGGCTTCGTAAGAAGCATTTCAAAGTCCTGGAGTGGCCTAGCCAGTCTCCAGATCTCAACCCCATAGAAAGTCTTTGGAGGGAGTTGAAAGTCCCTGTTGCCCAGCAACAGCCCCAAAACATCACTGCTCTAGAGGAGATCTGCATGGAGGAATGGGACAAAATACCAGCAACAGTGTGTGAAAACCTTGTGAAGACTTACAGAAAACGTTTGACCTCTGTCATTGCCAACAAAGGGTATATAACAAAGTATTGAGATAAACTTTTGTTATTGACCAAATACTTATTTTCCACCATAATTTGCAAATAAATTCATTAAAAATCCTACAATGGGATTTTCTGGATTTTTTTTCCCTCATTTTGTCTGTCATAGTTTCAACTTTTTAAGGTGGAGAACTTGCACAATTGGTGGCTGACTAAATACTTTTTTGCCCCACTGTACATACATACACTTACATACAGTTGAAGTTGGAAGTTTACATACACTTGGTTGGAGTCATTAAAACTCATTTTTAAACCAATCCACAAATTTCTTGTTAACAAACTATAGTTTTGGCAAGTCTGTTAGGACATCTACTTTGTGCCTGACACAAGTCATTATTCCAACTATTGTTTACTGACATATTATTTCACTTATAATTCACTGTATCACAATTCCAGTGAGTCAGAAGTTTACATACACTAAGTTGACTGGGCCTTTAAACAGCTTGGAAAATTCTATAAAATGATGTCATGGCATTAGAAGCTTCTGATAGGCTAATTGTCATAATTTGATTCAATTGGAGGTGTACCTGTGGATGTATTTAAAGGCCTACCTTCAAACTCAGTGCCTCTTTGCTTGACATCATGGGAAAATCAAAAGAAATCAGCCAAGACCTCAGATAAAACATTGTAGACTTCCACAAATCTGGTTCATCCTTGGGAGCAATTTCCAAAAGCCTGAAGGCACCACGTTCATCTGTACAAACAATAGTACGCAAGTATAAACATCATGGGACCACACAGCCATCATACCACTCAGGAAGGAGACGCGTTCTGTCTCCTAGAGATGAACGTACTTTGGTGCGAAAAGTGCAAATCAATCCCAGAACAACAGCAAAGGACCTTGTGAAGATGCTGGAGGAAACAGGTACAAAAGTATATATATCCACAGTAAAAACGAGTCCTATATCGACATAACCTGAAACGCCACTCAGCAAGGAAGAAGCCACTGCTCCAAAACCGCCATAAAAAAAGCCAGACTACAGTTTGCAACTGCACATGGGGACAAAGATCGTACTTTTTGAGAAAAAGCATGTTCGAGCAAGGAGGCCTACCAACCTGACTCAGTTACACCAGCTCTGTCAGGAGGAATGGGCCAACATTCACCCAACTTATTGTGGGAAGCTTGTGGAAGGCTACCCGAAACGTTTGACCCATGTTAAACAATTTAAAGGCAATGCTACCAAATAATAATTGAGTGTATGTAAACTTCTGACCCACTGGGAATGTGAAATAAAAGCTGAAATAAATCATTCTCTCTACTGATATTCTGACATTTCACATTCTTACAATAAAGTGGTGATCCTAACTGACCTAAGACAGGGAATTTTTACTAAGATTAAATGTCAGGAATTGTGAATAACTGAGTTTAAATGTATTTGGCTAAGGTGTATGTAAACTTCCGACTTCAACTGTACACACACACACACATACAGTTCATAGACACGCTCTCAACGTGTGGGTACACTTAGCTACATCACACACACACACATTTCCACCCCCTACACACACACACACTCACCCCCCCCCCCCCCCTCTCTCTAGGAGACTCCTAAGTCCGGTACCAGCTGTAGTTCTCGGTGCTCCAGCCTGCGGACCCAGGACTCAGAGAGCACCAGACACGAGTCAGAGACAGAGGACCTGCTGTGGGAGGACTTCCTGCACTGTGCTGAGTGTCGCTCCTCGTGCACCAGCGAGACAGAGGGAGAGGGAGCTGCAGTCTGCCCTGCTACCAAGAAGGAGTACAGAGATGACCCCTTTCACCAGGTGGGTTAGAGGTCAAAGGTTAGGAGTTAGGGTTAGACGTGTGATGTTAGGGTTTGACAGAGGGAGAGGGAGCTGCAGTCTGCCCTGCTACCAAGGAGTACAGAGATGACCCCTTTCACCAGGTGGGTTAGAGGTCAAAGGTTAGGAGTTAGGGTTAGACGTGTGATGTAAAGGTTTACCAGAGGGAGAGGGAGCTGCAGTCTGCCTTGCTACCAAGGAGAACAGAGATGACCCTTTCACCCTGTTTATCAGGGGTTAGAGATCAAAGGTCAAAGGTTAGAGAAGGAGGGGGTAAGTGTGGGACTGAGCTTGCAATAAAATGCTGGCAACATTAATGAAGAGGTTTTGGTGGTAGCATGAATGTTCCTATTTATCTGTTTTTGTTGTCACTGTGTGTTCTGACGTAACCGTGGTAACCGTGGTCATATTGACCTTGTCGATGAGGATGATCAGCCTCAAACCCTCAGCGTGTAACAGTAGTTATTGTGTTGATCTAGTTGTGTCCTCTACAGGGTCATACGTGGCTACACAGCACCAACCCAGGTCTGGAGCGGGTCAGTGCCATCGTCTGGGAGGGGAACGACTGTAAGAAGGCTGACATGTCTGTCCTGGAGATCAGCGGTATGATCATGAACAGGGTGAGTAACAGCCAGGGCCTTGATACTGTTGTCAGGGATGACATCTGGTGTGGCCTTTAACTCTTTACAATGGAAGACCGGGAACAGACCTCCATCAGCCACCTGGGAGAGTTTTCTCAACTAGAATGTTAATGAATGCAGATTGGACTCCATGATATTGGAAGGCACTTATATATGTATATATTATAGATACCACGTTTCTCTCAGATCACTTTACATTCTCTATAACTTAGACCAATGACATGAAAGATAGAAATAATGCCTGTCTCTCTCCTGTCTCTTTATCTCTTTCCCTCCATCCATCTCTCCTGTCTCTCCTCCCTTCTCCCTCCCTCCATCTCTCCCTCCCGTCTCTCCATCTCTTGTCTCCCCCCCCCTCTCTTCACCCCTCTCCATCTCTCCCTCCCGTCTCTCCATCTCTACCTTCCTCCAGGTCAACCTGTACACCCCAGGTATTGGCTACCAGGTCTTTGGTAACCTGGTGTCAGTGACTCTGGGCCTGACGCCCTTCGCCTACAGGCTGTCTCAGTACAAGGACCTGGAACAGCTGACACAGCTCTCAGCCAATGAGCTCATCTCTGTGGCGTTCGGCTCCTCCTCCGACGTCATGGTGATCACCATGGTAACGCTCAGCTTCATGGTGCGCGTCTGTCTCATCTGGCTCTTCTTCTTCCTGCTCAGCGTGGCCGAGAGGACATACAAACAGGTGTGTGTGTGTTTTCCAGGTTCTTTCATCTTAATTACAGATCAATATTGACCATTGATTGTTACATGAAGACATTCTGAAGATGTTTTATTTCTAAAGGTCTTATCACTTACACGTGTGTGTGTGTGTGTGTGTGTGTGTGTGTGTGTGTGTGTGTGTGTGTGTGTGTGTGTGTGTGTGTGTGTGTGTGTGTGTGTGTGTGTGTGTGTGTGTGTGTGTGTGTGTGTGTGTGTGTTGGACCTGACAGAGGCTGCTATTCGCCAAGCTGTTTGGTCACCTGACGTCGGCACGGCGAGCCAGGAAGTCTGAGGTGCCTCACTTCCGTCTGAAGAAAGTCCAGAACATTAAGATGTGGCTCTCTCTGCGCTCATATCTCAAGGTGTGTTCTATGTTCTCCAACTGGTTGTTGTTCCATCATGCCTACCTGAACCTCCCCTCTGTGTCTGAGATGTGTGTTGTTCCATCATGCCTACCTGAACCTCCCCTCTGTGTCCATGAGGAGATGTGTTGTTGTTCCATCATGCCTACCTGAAC
Organism: Oncorhynchus clarkii lewisi; assembly: GCF_045791955.1. Lineage (NCBI taxonomy): Eukaryota > Metazoa > Chordata > Actinopteri > Salmoniformes > Salmonidae > Oncorhynchus > Oncorhynchus clarkii. The sequence goes on from NW_027261085.1 coordinate 275,683, forward strand.
CTCCCCTCTGTGTCCATGAGATGTGTTGTTCCATCATGCCTACCTGAACCTCCCCTCTGTGTCTATGAGATGTGTTGTTCCATCATGCCTACCTGAACCTCCCCTCTGTGTCCATGAGATGTGTTGTTCCATCATGCCTACCTGAACCTCCCCTCTGTGTCCATGAGGAGATGTGTTGTTGTTCCATCATGTCTACCTGAACCTCCCCTCTGTGTCCATGAGATGTGTTGTTCCATCATGCCTACCTGAACCTCCCCTCTGTGTCTATGAGATGTGTTGTTCCATCATGCCTACCTGAACCTCCCCTTTGTGTCTATGAGATGTGTTGTTCCATCATGCCTACCTGAACCTCCCCTCTGTGTCCATGAGATGTGTTGTTGTTCCATCATGCCTACCTGAACCTCCCCTCTGTGTCTATGAGGAGATGTGTTGTTGTTCCATCATGCCTACCTGAACCTCCCCTCTGTGTCCATGAGGAGATGTGTTGTTCCATCATGCCTACCTGAACCTCCCCTCTGTGTCCATGAGATGTGTTGTTCCATCATGTCTACCTGAACCTCCCCTCTGTGTCCATGAGATGTGTTGTTCCATCATGCCTACCTGAACCTCCCCTCTGTGTCTATGAGATGTGTTGTTCCATCATGCCTACCTGAACCTCCCCTCTGTGTCCATGAGGAGATGTGTTGTTGTTCCATCATGCCTACCTGAACCTCCCCTCTGTGTCTATGAGGAGATGTGTTGTTGTTCCATCATGCCTACCTGAACCTCCCCTCTGTGTCTGAGATGTGTTGTTGTTCCATCATGCCTACCTGAACCTCCCCTCTGTGTCTATGAGGAGATGTGTTGTTCCATCATGCCTACCTGAACCTCCCCTCTGTGTCTATGAGGAGATGTGTTGTTGTTCCATCATGCCTACCTGAACCTCCCCTCTGTGTCCATGAGGAGATGTGTTGTTGTTCCATCATGCCTACCTGAACCTCCCCTCTGTGTCCATGAGGAGATGTGTTGTTGTTCCATCATGCCTACCTGAACCTCCCCTCTGTGTCTATGAGGAGATGTGTTGTTGTTCCATCATGCCTACCTGAACCTCCCCTCTGTGTCCATGAGGAGATGTGTTGTTGTTCCATCATGCCTACCTGAACCTCCCCTCTGTGTCTATGAGGAGATGTGTTGTTGTTCCATCATGCCTACCTGAACCTCCCCTCTGTGCCCATGAGGAGATGTGTTGTTCCATCATGCCTACCTGAACCTCCCCTCTGTGTCCATGAGGAGATGTGTTGTTGTTCCATCATGCCTACCTGAACCTCCCCTCTGTGTCTATGAGGAGATATGTTGTTGTTCCATCATGCCTACCTGAACCTCCCCTCTGTGTCCATGAGGAGATGTGTTGTTCCATCATGCCTACCTGAACCTCCCCTCTGTGTCCATGAGGAGATGTGTTGTTGTTCCATCATGCCTACCTGAACCTCCCCTCTGTGTCTATGAGGAGATGTGTTGTTGTTCCATCATGCCTACCTGAACCTCCCCTCTGTGTCCATGAGGAGATGTGTTGTTCCATCATGCCTACCTGAACCTCCCCTCTGTGTCCATGAGGAGATGTGTTGTTCCATCATGCCTACCTGAACCTCCCCTCTGTGTCTATGAGGAGATGTGTTGTTGTTCCATCATGCCTACCTGAACCTCCCCTCTGTGTCCATGAGGAGATGTGTTGTTCCATCATGCCTACCTGAACCTCCCCTCTGTGTCCATGAGGAGATGTGTTGTTCCATCATGCCTACCTGAACCTCCCCTCTGTGTCCATGAGGAGATGTGTTGTTCCATCATGCCTACCTGAACCTCCCCTCTGTGTCCATGAGGAGATGTGTTGTTGTTCCATCATGCCTACCTGAACCTCCCCTCTGTGTCCATGAGGAGATGTGTTGTTCCATCATGCCTACCTGAACCTCCCCTCTGTGTCCATGAGATGTGTTGTTCCATCATGCCTACCTGAACCTCCCCTCTGTGTCCATGAGGAGATGTGTTGTTGTTCCATCATGCCTACCTGAACCTCCCCTCTGTGTCTATGAGGAGATATGTTGTTGTTCCATCATGCCTACCTGAACCTCCCCTCTGTGTCCATGAGGAGATGTGTTGTTCCATCATGCCTACCTGAACCTCCCCTCTGTGTCCATGAGGAGATGTGTTGTTGTTCCATCATGCCTACCTGAACCTCCCCTCTGTGTCTATGAGGAGATGTGTTGTTGTTCCATCATGCCTACCTGAACCTCCCCTCTGTGTCCATGAGGAGATGTGTTGTTCCATCATGCCTACCTGAACCTCCCCTCTGTGTCCATGAGGAGATGTGTTGTTCCATCATGCCTACCTGAACCTCCCCTCTGTGTCCATGAGGAGATGTGTTGTTGTTCCATCATGCCTACCTGAACCTCCCCTCTGTGTCTATGAGGAGATGTGTTGTTGTTCCATCATGCCTACCTGAACCTCCCCTCTGTGTCCATGAGGAGATGTGTTGTTCCATCATGCCTACCTGAACCTCCCCTCTGTGTCCATGAGGAGATGTGTTGTTCCATCATGCCTACCTGAACCTCCCCTCTGTGTCCATGAGGAGATGTGTTGTTCCATCATGCCTACCTGAACCTCCCCTCTGTGTCCATGAGGAGATGTGTTGTTGTTCCATCATGCCTACCTGAACCTCCCCTCTGTGTCCATGAGGAGATGTGTTGTTCCATCATGCCTACCTGAACCTCCCCTCTGTGTCCATGAGATGTGTTGTTCCATCATGCCTACCTGAACCTCCCCTCTGTGTCCATGAGGAGATGTGTTGTTCCATCATGCCTACCTGAACCTCCCCTCTGTGTCCATGAGGAGATGTGTTGTTGTTCCATCATGCCTACCTGAACCTCCCCTCTGTGTCTATGAGGAGATGTGTTGTTCCATCATGCCTACCTGAACCTCCCCTCTGGGTCCATGAGATGTGTTGTTCCATCATGCCTACCTGAACCTCCCCTCTGTGTCCATGAGGAGATGTGTTGTTCCATCATGCCTACCTGAACCTCCCCTCTGTGTCCATGAGGAGATGTGTTGTTGTTCCATCATGCCTACCTGAACCTCCCCTCTGTGTCTATGAGGAGATGTGTTGTTGTTCCATCATGCCTACCTGAACCTCCCCTCTGTGTCCATGAGGAGATGTGTTGTTCCATCATGCCTACCTGAACCTCCCCTCTGTGTCCATGAGATGTGTTGTTCCATCATGCCTACCTGAACCTCCCCTCTGTGTCCATGAGGAGATGTGTTGTTCCATCATGCCTACCTGAACCTCCCCTCTGTGTCCATGAGGAGATGTGTTGTTGTTCCATCATGCCTACCTGAACCTCCCCTCTGTGTCTATGAGGAGATGTGTTGTTCCATCATGCCTACCTGAACCTCCCCTCTGGGTCCATGAGATGTGTTGTTCCATCATGCCTACCTGAACCTCCCCTCTGTGTCCATGAGGAGATGTGTTGTTCCATCATGCCTACCTGAACCTCCCCTCTGTGTCCATGAGGAGATGTGTTGTTGTTCCATCATGCCTACCTGAACCTCCCCTCTGTGTCTATGAGGAGATGTGTTGTTGTTCCATCATGCCTACCTGAACCTCCCCTCTGTGTCCATGAGGAGATGTGTTGTGTGCGATAGACGTGGGTGGATAAGTGTGTTTGTCCAACTAAAGTATTTAAAATGTGTGTTGCAGAGAAGGGGTCCTCAGCGGTCGGTGGATGTGATCGTGTCCTCTGCCTTCCTCCTCACCCTCTCCGTAGTCTTCATCTGCTGTGCTCAGGTCAGCGTGAGTCACCATTCTCAGCCTGCTACAGTCCCTGTCTGTTATGCTCTAATTCAGTTGGTAACGGTGCGAATGCTGTTTCACCTGTTATTCTGTCTGTTTGAGTGGGACGAGCGTTAAAACAAGCTCTTCTCTCCTCCTCCCTGTAGTTGCTCCATATCCACCACACCTTCCTGGAGTGTCACTATAACTGGGAGCTGGTGATCTGGTGTTCCTCTCTGTCTCTTTTCCTGCTCCGCTTTGTTACCCTGGGCTCAGAGACCAGCAAGAAGTACAGCAACACCTCCATCTTACTGACAGAACAGGTAGACAGGCTCAGAGACCAACACATCCATCTTACTGACAGAACAGGTAGACAGGCTCAGAGACCAACACCTCCATCTTACTGACAGAACAGGTAGACAGGCTCAGAGACCAGCAAGAAGTACAGCAACACCATCTTACTAACAGAACAGGTAGACAGGCTCAGAGACCAACACCTCCATCTTACTGACAGAACAGGTAGACAGGCTCAGAGACCAACAACACCTCCATCTTACTGACAGAACAGGTAGACAGGCTCAGAGACCAACACCTCCATCTTACTGACAGAACAGGTAGACAGGCTCAGAGATCAGCAACACCTCCATCTTACTGACAGAACAGGTAGACAGGCTCAGAGACCAACAACACCTCCATCTTACTGACAGAACAGGTAGACAGGCTCAGAGACCAACAACACCTCCATCTTACTGACAGAACAGGTAGACAGGCTCAGAGACCAGCAACACCTCCATCTTACTGACAGAACAGGTAGACAGGCTCAGAGACCAACACCTCCATCTTAATGACAGAACAGGTAGACAGGCTCAGAGATCAGCAACACCTCCATCTTGCTGACAGAACAGGTAGACAGGCTCAGAGACCAACAACACCTCCATCTTACTGACAGAACAGGTAGACAGGCTCAGAGACCAACAACACCTCCATCTTACTGACAGAACAGGTAGACAGGCTCAGAGATCAGCAACACCTCCATCTTGCTGACAGAACAGGTAGACAGGCTCAGAGACCAACAACACCTCCATCTTACTGACAGAACAGGTAGACAGGCATGGAGGGAGGTACACACGCAACTGGTATCGTTATAGCAAGACTTTGGAAGTTCGCCAATTAATACGGAGGAAGAACTAGCAGATGTACCACACTTGCTAACTTGTGTAGTTACATAGGAACACACATTTTAAGTGACAAAAGGTTAATCTATTTTGAATGTTATATTGTTTTTGTGCACCTCCGAGTGATGTTCTATCGTCTCCCTGGGTCATTTCATGTTTTCATATGTATCTGAGTTATTGGCGTTCAAGCAGGCCGGTAAAAGTAGCACCGTGATAAAGTCGCTCTCACTACACAGGAAGTTAATAGGAATATGACTTCTAGATCGCGAAAACATCTATCATACATGTCAGATTTCAATACTGGCCTATGTTTTAACTTGGGAGAATGTCTTCTCTCGAATGAGCCATTGATCATATTTTTGCTATATTTCTACCTTGAGAAATATGTAATTTAATGCAGGGTCTAGCATATTTGTCTGCCTCTTTAGTCCAGGGTGCATTGCATGGCAGAGATAGAAGATATTATAACGCCCCACCCAGCATACCGTCGACCAATCGCGTTCACGTTGTCATGCTGCGTAACCCGGTTGCTAAACTAATCGCGCATTTGTCGAGAAACGTACCTAATTCTCCACGATTCCAAATGTATACGATATTACAGATGGCAAGTTAATTATCTCACATCTTGGAAAATATTTGTAATGTTGTACTTATTGTTTACGAAATTCGTGTTGATTTCGGGGTTTTGAGATAGAGCCCAGTAGACTCATTCACTCCGTGAAGGAGAGCGCTCCTTGTCCCAGAATCACCCAGAATGCATCGCATTGACATAGCACAGGCAACGTTTCCCATCTCCTCAAAATTATATCTGCCGTTGCGAATGTTAGACTCCATCTGCAGATTAAACATGGTGAGATTGTAGGCAATTTAAAGCTAACTGGCTACTTTACATGCTGATATTGTCTTTGGTATTATTGTGTGTTTGCTTGCTATATAGCCAGCCAGCCCATGGAGAGAGCATTGCATTGTGGATCTTGTAGTCAACTTGAGCTGCAACAGATTTCCACAACTATTTTCCATGTTGCCACCAACCTTATTATAACGCCAAAATGAAACATTGATTCACAATAATATTCTCACATAGTAGTGTTATTTAACACTGTAAATGAAAGGAATGAGTGGTTTGGGGAGGATATTTCCTTTAAGGCTCAACTTCTATTGACTAGCTGTTTTCACCAGATTAATCTGTACCTGAAGATGGAGAAGAAACCAAACAAGAAGGAGGATTTGACATTGGTCAACAACGTACTGAAGCTGGCCACCAAGCTATTGAAGGTATGGCAAGCTCCATCTCTATTTGATCTCTCTCTCTTTCTCATCTTATCTCCATTATTAATCTCTCCCCCTCCCTCCATCTCTACCCTCCCCCCCTCCATTTCTCCCCCTCCCTCCATCTCCACTCTCCCCCCCCCCTCTCACTCCCCAGGAGTTGGATGCTCCGTTCAGGCTGTATGGTCTGACGATGAACCCTCTGCTCTACAACATCACCCAGGTGGTCATCCTGTCTGCTGTGTCCGGAGTCATCAGTGACCTACTGGGCTTCAACCTGAAGGTAACACATGGGTGTGTGTGTGTGTGTGTGTGTGTGTGTGTGTGTGTGTGTGTGTGTGTGTGTGTGTGTGTGTGTGTGTGTGTGTGTGTGTGTGTGTGTGTGTGTGTGTGTGTGTGTGTGTGTGTGTGTGTGTGTGTGTGTGTGTGTGTGTGTGTGTGTGTGTGTGGTACTAGTACTTATACACCAGTTTATTTGAAATGAAATGGAGTTGATTTGTTGAGTGTGTAGACATCAGTATGAAGGAAGAACTTACCACACCTTTCTGTCCTCAGCTCTGGAAGATCAAATCATGACAGTAAGCTGATCAGGTCACAGCTGGCTCTGGAAGATGTGATACATTCTCTCACCACACAGGGGCGCTGTTGTCCTTTCGCTCACGGACTGACTGGGCTTCCCTGTATCTATGGTCTGACGGACAAACAGCCCCATTCTCAGAGTTCATAACGGAGTGCTTACATTTCACTTGTGCAAGTCAAGATATATTTATTTTACCCTTTCAGTATTTTTTATTTTGTTGTTGTTGGAAAAAGTTACAAAATGTTATTTTAATTAAGCTATAGAGGTTTTGTGTTCTCAGAGGGACGGGATCAAAACACAGCAAGATGACAATTCTGTTACAAAGGTAAAAGAGTTCCATCCCTTCAGACTAGTAAGGACAATGTGCATTATAATGCAGCTGTTTAGTTTGTTGACTGTGACACACAAACGCAGTCATTTCACTGTGAGAACTGCAACGAGTTGTTGTTTCCGATCATAGACGGACTGTAATAATAATCATGTGTTTTAAAGCCTACATACACACAAACAGGTTGTACTTTCTGGTCAATTTAATGTAGGCCTTTTTTGTTGTTGCTTTTGACGACAACAACAGTACACCAAAGTTCAGAATAGATGAACAATGTTTCTGTGTGTTTGGCGTTTCTAATGATAAGCTAAGTGACGGCTGTAGTGGAGAGATAGAGGCAGGATAAAACACAACACATCACTCAAATGATTGGTGAGGAAATAGGTGAGGTACTGTACTGGCTGGATGGGAGGTACTGTATTGGCTGGATGGGAGGTACTGTACTGTATTGGCTAGATGGGAGGTACTGTACTGGCTGGATGGGAGGTACTGTACTGTATTGGCTAGAAGAGGTACTGTACTGGCTAGATGGGAGGTACTGTACTGGCTAGATGGGAGGTACTGTACTGGCTAGATGGGAGGTACTGTACTGGCTAGATGGGAGGTACTGTACTGGCTAGATGGGAGGTACTGTACTGGCTGGATGGGAGGTACTGTACTGGCTAGATGGGAGGTACTGTACTGGCTGGATGGGAGGTACTATACTGGCTAGATGGGATGTACTGTACTGTACTGGCTGGATGGGAGGTACTGTATTGGCTAGAAGGAATGTACTGTACTGTACTGGGTGGATGGGATGTACTGTACTGGCTAGATGGGATGTACAGTACTATACTGGGTGGATGAGAGGTACTGTACTGGGTGGATGGGAATATGTAAACCTAGCCAACATATCTGGGTTAGTATTCTGTATGTGAAATTGAGACATCCAGGCCCGCTAGCCCAAAGCTAAACGATGTGTGACTGAACATGGGTAACTATGTTACTCGTATAATGATAATTTGGGGGGGTGCTTATGTTTGTCCTGGTACACACTTGTACAAGTCTGTAATGGAAATGTGTTTCTTACATACTGAGACCCTGAGGGAGTGGGGTCGCGACCTTTTATGGTGATACCATTCAGTATTGGCTTCTGTACTCCCAACCCTATTTTGTAAACCAGACACAGTGACGTGTGCAGTCTGGTTGAAATACTGCTATTCAGGCCTGTGAGCCGTCATCACAACCGTGACGTGTGCAGTCTGGTTGAAATACTGCTATTCAGGCCTGTGAGCCGTCATCACAACCTCGTCAACATGTTGATTTTTCTCGCCCTCCTTCCCTTGTTTCCTGTTTTACGTTGCATGGTTTTCTCACGGAGCATTTGAGTTATTTCAGTGGTTAGACTGTATTTCAAGCAATAACTCGTAGCTCAACACACAACGTGTTTGTATTATAGTTAGAACAAAGAGGTCCCAGGTCTTAGTCGCAGTTCACACAGTCGATGTTCGTCGCTACAGTTCGGAATGCCTGAAAAGGTGCACTTTAAAGTAGTGTATAGAAACAATGTCACACACAAACCATTGTAGTTGTTATTGCTTGGTACTTGTTGGCGTGGCTCAGTCTGTGTGAAGATGACCAAAGTGCTTTTTATTTACTGGATAAAACTGTATTATTAACACAAAATAACTGTTTGGGTTTCATATTATTGGAAATGCTTTAAGAAAACATGGTGTTGCCTCATCTTTTCCTTTGTTGTTGTTGTTCCTCGTGTTTTGTGGTTGCGAGAGAAAAGACAGTCACTTGCAGTCACTTGAGTCTGAAAAATGTCTTTAGAAAATGACTCTGAACCTGTCTGCCATCCTGATCCCTAGTGCACCAGAGCCCTGGTCTAAAGTAGTGCACTACGTAGGGAATAGGGTGACATTTCCGACGCACACTTGTTTTTGCGTTGTGATTCTGTTTTCAAAAGGAAGTCTGCATATTTATGTTGAAGAGAAGAAAAACTACTTTTAGTGAGCTGGTCTGTTTCCTCAGTTCTACGTGTTTATAAGGAAAATAAAAATTGACATTATTGTGTCACTCAACTTCCAGTTTCTTCCTTCGTACATCATATGAGCAAAACAACAGTTTAGATTCCTACATTTCATCATGGCTGTGTACCAATACCTATTCCCTATATAGTGCACTACTTTTGACCAGAGCCCTATGGGTCCTGTTCAAAAGAAGTGCACTACGTAGGGAATATTGTGCCATTTAGGATGCAGGTCATAATTCATTCCTTGCAAATCACTTTCTTCACTTAAAACATATTTCATACACGTTACATGTCTTCATACATACCACCCCTTGTAGAGACACTCGATCAAAACAAGCGATCGTATCTCTTGATGGGAATCATCATTGAAATAAACTGACATGTAAATAATGTCTGTCTGGATACACATCAGCAATCAGCCTGAACAGAACCAATGTCTATCTGGACACACATCAGCCTGAACAGAACCAATGTCTATCTGGACACACATCAGCCTGAACAGAACCAATGTCCATCTGGACACACATCAGACTGAACAGAACCAATGTCTATCTGGACACACATCAGCCTGAACAGAACCAATGTCCATCTGGACACACATCAGCCTGAACAGAACCAATGTCTATCTGGACACACATCAGCCTGAACAGAACCAATGTCCATCTGGACACACATCAGCCTGAACAGAACGAATGTTTATCTGGACACACATCAACCTGAACAGAACCAATGTCCATCTGGACACACATCAGCCTGAACAGAACCAATGTTTATCTGGACACACATCAACCTGAACAGAACCAATGTCCATCTGGACACACATCAGCCTGAACAGAACCAATGTCCATCTGGACACACATCAGCCTGAACAGAACCAATGTTTATCTGGACACACATCAGCCTGAACAGAACCAATGTTTATCTGGACACACATCAACCTGAACAGAACCAATGTTTATCTGGACACACATCAGCCTGAACAGAACCAATGTTTATCTGGACACACATCAACCTGAACAGAACCAATGTCCATCTGGACACACATCAACCTGAACAGAACCAATGTCCATCTGGACACACATCAACCTGAACAGAACCAATGTCCATCTGGACACACATCAGCCTGAACAGAACCAATGTCCATCTGGACACACATCAACCTGAACAGAACCAATGTTTATCTGGACACACATCAGCCTGAACAGAACCAATGTCCATCTGGACACACATCAGCCTGAACAGAACCAATGTCTATCTGGACACACATCAGCCTGAACAGAACCAATGTCCATCTGGACACACATCAGCCTGAACAGAACCAATGTCCATCTGGACACACATCAGCCTGAACAGAACCAATGTCCATCTGGACACACATCAGCCTGAACAGAACCAATGTCCATCTGGACACACATCAGCCTGAACAGAACCAATGTCCATCTGGACACACATCAACCTGAACAGAACCAATGTCCATCTGGACACACATCAACCTGAACAGAACCAATGTCCATCTGGACACACATCAACCTGAACAGAACCAATGTCCATCTGGACACACATCAGCCTGAACAGAACCAATGGGAACAAAAAGAAAAGAGCTGTAGAAAGTTACTCATCTTAATAAAAGTCTGTATAGAAATTTTACCTTTAGAAAAATCAAGTGTGATACTTGCTATTTAGGCAATGTGACAGTGCCTTCGGAAAGTATTCAGACCCCTTGACTTTTTCCACATTTTGTCACATTACAGCCTTACTCTAAATTTTTTTTTTTTTTAAACAATTCCTTAGCAATCTACACACAATACCCCATAATGACAAAGCAAAACGTTTTTATTTTTGCTAATTTATAAAAGTAAAAAACACTTATTTACATAAGTATTCAGACCCTTTGCTATGAGACTTGAAATTGAGCTCAGGTGCGTCCTGTTTCCATTGATCATCCTTGGGATGTTTCTACAACTTGATTAGAGTCCACCTGTGGTAAATTCAACTGATTGGACATGATTTGGAAAGGCACACAGCTGTCTATATAAGGTCCCACAGTTGACAGTGCATGTCAGAGCAAAAAACCAAGCTATGAGATCGAAGGAATTGTCCGTAGAGCTCAGAGACAGGATTGTGTCGAGATCTGGGGAGGGGTACCAAGAAAGGTATGCAGCATTGAAGGTCCCCAAGAGCACAGGGGCCTCCATCGTTCTGAAATGGAAGAAGTTTCAGAACCACCAAGACTTCCTAGAGCTAACTGCCCGTCCAAACGGTCAGGGAGGTGACCAAGAACCTGATGGTCACTCTGACAGAGCTCCAGAGTTCCTCTGGACAACCATCTCTGCAGCACTCCACCAATCAGACCTTTTATGGTAGAGTGGCCAGATGGAAGCCACTCCTCAGTATAAAGACACATGACAGCCCCCTTGGAGTTTGCCAAAAGGACTCAGACAATGAGAAACAAGAAGTTAGTCCTAAAGACCATGATAAACAAGATTATCTGGTCTGATGAAACCAAGATTGAACTCTTTGGCCTGAATGCCAAGCGTCACGTCTGGGGGAAAGGTTTGAAGGTTCACCTTCCAACAGGACAACGACCCTAAGCACACAGCCAAGACAATGCAGTAGTGGCTTCGGGACAAGTCTCTGAATGTCCTTGTGTGGCCCAGCCAGAGCCCGGACTTGAACCCGATTGAACATCATGGAATAATCTACAATCCGTGCTTCATCTAGATATGTTAGTGCCACTGAATGAATTTTAAATATTGGGAGACTGTTACGGAGGAGTGTAAATGCTTTTTTTAGGCTGGATCATGTTGTTGTATGTTTTAATGATGTAATGTATTGATTGTTGCTGACTTCTTGGCCAGCTTTCCCTTGAAAAAGAGACTCTGGGTCTCAATGGGCTTTTCCTGGTTAAATAAAATTAAACATCTCTGGAGAGACCAGAGACCAGAGACCTGAGACCTGGAAATAGTTTTTGCAGCAATGCTCCCCAACCTGGCATTGCAGGTCCTCTCAAGCAGAGAAGAATGGGACAAAGTCCCCAAATACAGGTGTACCAAGCTTGTATCGTCATACCCAAGAAGACTCGAGGCTGTAATCGCTGCCAAAGGTGCTTCAACAAATTACTGAGTAAAGGGTCTGAATACTTATGTCAATTTCATTTTTTATTTGTCATAAATTAGCAAACCTTTTTTTTTTTTACGGTTTTTGCTTTGTCACTATGGGGGTAATGTGTGTAAATTGATGAGGGGAAAACAATTGAATACATTTTAGAGTAAAGTTGTAACGTAAGAACATCTGGAAAAAGTCAAGGGGTCTGAATACTTTCCAAAGGGTCAGGTGACAATTTGAATCACGCTGTACAGCAGATCTTCAGCACTACGGATTGAATCAAGCCCAGGATCTTGAACAGACCAACAAAAATTCTGCATTAAAATGTCAAGTTTGAGTTGAGGTTCCGTTTGACATAATCATGAGATCAAATCAGAATGACTTGTCCATCAAATGCTACAATAATTAATGGCAATACATTTGAGCGTGTCATTGTTTTTAGAAAATCATAAAACCAACTCCATAAATTGTACATGGCTGTGTCACACAAGGTCATTTAGAATACAAACGATCTTACTAAATCATTAGTTGAGAGAAGGCATGGTGTTTAACTATTTAGATCGTCGTAAGATGAGCTAGAAATGTGAGAGTCTGTGGCTTTGAGGTTCATTTCCTACCTTCAACCATAGAGGTTATGGGTTCAAATCTTGGGTTTGAGTTATTGGTAATTTCAGCAATTCTCAACGTGAAAATGACAAAGAAAACAGTTAAGAGGTGTGAAGGAGTCTGGGGCTCTGGTGTAAAGATCTCACCCCATATGTTCACAGCTCTGGATCAGGATGTGTTGTGGTCATAAACCTCTGAGAAAGTAGACCCTTAATTTTCAAATGGATCTTTTTAAAAACCTCAGTTCCCCCATAACTGCTGCTGTTCACAGGAGGGGAAACCCCCAGCAGTTGTCACAGTCCTCCAGGCTTTGTCAGGAATCATACCCTACGACCCCATGCTTATGGGGTGAGATCCTTACCACTGAGCCACCAGATCCCTTCACATTCCAAAACACATTTCTTTGTGTATTTGACTCTGGCACAGCAGGCACTTGCACATCCCGTCCACACGGGGGCGATGTTGAAGCAGAAACAAAGGCCCAGCCACAGATCACTGTGGCAGAAATATCACCCAGGCCTACACGATACCTACTGCTTGAAATGAAGACATGTGAACACTATCTTATCTCCTCACCCCAGCACTGCCTCTTGAACAAGAGACATGTTGCGAAAGCAATGAACTCATGACCTCTGGTGAACCAGGTGTGGGTCATCCCAGAGAGCTCAGCTAGGTCTGATTGATCTCTTCTCCTTTCCACTGGGCCTTT